>NC_064884.1:12457096-12657096 GCF_929443795.1 Astur gentilis
CTTTGAGCGCAAGCCCTAGGTCTATAGGCAGCGTTATAGCAGCAGCTGCCAAAGGGAGAGCAGAAACGTGCCCTATCTGCTCTTTGGAAATCAAATCCTACTGCACTAACTTTGCTCCCGAGCCCAGCGAGGCTGCGCAGGGAAGGGCTCCCTGCTACCAGCCGAAAGGCTGATCCAAAAATTTATTGAGATAAGCTTATTGACATTTTTACTATACATTATTAATCTTATTAATAGCATTAACAAAGGCTAACTGAAACATGCATCATCTATAAGCACGTTTGTCTTCATTTTGGGGCGGTTTTGTCAAAGTAAACTAGAGACAAGTAACAAATACTCTGCTGTTATTTACCCCTGGTTTTGGGGAGGCGTGTGCTAGCGCAGTGGCAGGAAGGAGGACAGCCTGATTTCACTGAGCACCATGCAGCCCAAATTCAGAGGCAGTGAAATTAACGGCTATGGTCTCTGGTACCATGAACCTAAAGTTAAACCCAGCTTTAATATCGTAGGATGAGCATGCACAGGACCAGGGGTAGCGGAGGTGATGCTCACCTGGTTTCTGTTGCGTCCAGTACAGGATCCCTGGTCCTGTCACCTTGCTTTCCGCTAAAGGTAGGCAGCAACAGCCACAGCCTGCCCTGAAGCTCTATGCCGTGAAAAAAAATATTCTTGTAGGACAAGGGGCAAGCACACACGTGGGAAAGGCAATTGCTGGGGAGCAGAGATGTTTCGGTCCCCGCCGAGCAGGAGGGAGCCAGGAGCAAAACTGAAACGGCGGCTCTACTCCTTTGCATCTTTTGCAATGGCACTGCAAAGCCTCTCCCAAGGGGATGGTGCCAGCGTGACCCCCAGCCGTACACGGCACAAACGGCCATTACAGAGGCCCCACTGCAAAACCCCAGCCAGAGCCCCCTCAGCTCACCAGGAGGAAAAGGCATGGGTGTCGTTGCAGCATCCTCCCACTCGCCCTTGTCCTGAGGCCATCTCAAAATAACATTGCCTCATTTGCTTCCAAATTAGAGCCAGCACAGCCCTAACCCCTGCTACGGCCACCTCGAAGGGCTCTGTGGCACCCTGGTGACCCCTGCAACACAGGGAAGGGTGCTGGGTGCAGACATGTCCACTGCTCCACTCGCCTGGGAGATGCACCATGCGAGACATGAATGGTTGGGGCACTCAGACCCGCAGTGCTATTCCTCTTCTGCATGCTCCATTTTATTTTCTTTTTCTCTGCTTTGGGGCAGTGTGGGAAGCCCCATTGAACCCCCAGCTCAGAGGGACAACTTTCATATTGCAGAAATTCAAGATCTTTGCAAAACTCACAAGCAGATACTGCAGCCCCAGACTGCTCCCCCCTCCCTGCCGCAGGGGCGATGCACGGTGCTCACTCAACCCGTGGGTTTTGGGTGCAGCCTTTCAGGACTCAAAACAGTTGATGTCTCAAAGCCAAAAAGAAGTCTGCAGCAATGCACAAGCACTTTTTTTTTTTTTTTTCCTAAATTTATTTTAAGTGTTCTGCAATATTCATTTTTGCTCCCATCCACTGCTGCCATCAATAAATGACAGAGAAATGCGTGAATAGCTAATGCTGAACTGGTGGGGAACTGGGGCAGCACCGAGGAACACATGCCCAAATGCTTTGCAGTCAGGTAGAGCTAAGAGCATCATCTCTGATTCATAATCTCTGCTCAGCGCTTCTCTTGTGCTCTAATGAAAATCGTGGCATATTGGTCGCTCTCGCTGCCAAGTGATATGGCCATGCCCTCTCCACAGTATCCAGCTACAAACACGCTTGATGGGCATTCTCCGGGGGGACTGCCTGCGCTGGTTTTACATTGCTAACATATGTAGGTACACCTGAAAGCTACAGCCTGCCACTTCTCGTGGACCTCGCTGGGGTACCTTTGCTCTTTTGCCACCAAGGGTTAATTTTCTAATGGCTGCTTTGCTGCTGAAGCTGGCCAAGTTTTTCATCGCCTGCAGAGCACCACAAGCTGTGATTTGGAGCCAGAAAACACCATTAATTTTCTAAATAGGAAGGATCACATATGTAAACTGTCTGGGTCTATAACCAGTTGGGCAGGTAGAAGGCAAAGAGAAGGAAAGTGGTTTGGTGGTTTTTTTTTTCAGGCACTGAAGCAAAATAAACCCGAGGCTGCTGGCTGCACTGAAGTTTCTCGGTGAAGCTGGACTCCCCCTTGCCTTCCCCCTGCACCCCACCACACGCACACACACACACATACACTTGGCGTCACCTGTGGCAGTGCTCATTTTTACTGGAAAAGGTCAGGTTGATGATTTATTGAACAGTTATTGAAGTTTTTTTACATGAGGCTATATGGAAAAGTTACTGGAAAATTCAAGGAAAGACTACGTAAAGGCAACAGCTCAGGGTTTGTATCAGACCTGGGCCGATAGCCCTTCATATGCCGGCATGGCCTAATCCTGCCCCACACATGTCACTGCAAGTGCCCGGTTTGTGCCAGTGGAGGGTGGCAGGTGGCCTCAGACCTCAACTCGGGCAGAGAGCTGCAATAGCGGGATCTGGGTGTCTGCTACCCACAGCACCTTGCTTCAGAACACTCACTGCCAGCCGATGCCACAGAGCTGCCCGATTTCTTTCAGCCAGGCACACGCTCAGGAACAATCCTTTGGTGGTGCGGAGGGAAGAGATGGTGCCCCGTGGGCTCTCCTGCCCTGGGCACAGCTGCCCACGCCACCTCCTGCCACCAGCCGTGCCTCGGTTTCTCTCTTTATAAGCTGGTGTGCAGATACTGACCACAGAGGGGTGCTCTGGGTCTTAATTAATTAATTAACGCCTTGTGCAAGGCACTTGCAAGGCCTTTGGTGGAGGGGACTACCAGAGTTCATATTATTAAATGGTTTTTAAGAAAAGAAAAAGAAAAAAATCTCTTTTTGTGATTGCTTTTCCAATTCTTTCATGCAACAGTTGGCAGCGTGAGGTTCAGCTTTCCACCTTTTTCTTGCCTCTCCACAAATACTTAGGAGCTGCCTTTTCCTCCCTTTGTGAGCTGAAGGGGGGGAAGATCTGCAGGCAGGACCGAGGGCTCCCTCGACTGGGAACCACCGTGCTCGGCCCCAGCACCACCCGAATCACAGGGGACACCCCACCTCCCCAGGGCAGAACAAGCCCTCAGCCAAGGATCAGGGCAGAAGAATTAATTTTTTTTCCAAGGTCCTCAATACAGCAAAGACACAAAGGAACAGGTGTTTTTCCTTTCAGGTGCCATGCAAATACCATAGAAATCATAGGCTGGTTGTGGCTGTGATTGCACTGTGACCTCTGAGGGCCTGATCCTGCTCTTATTCACCACTGCAATGTTCATCCCAACCAGATGGAATAACCCCTGCAGGATCGGGTCCTTAATTAGTTCAATATTCTCACACACACACACATACACCCCTTTTACCATTTTCCCTCCCAAGTAAGAGTATTATTCATTAAGGGCTCAGCAGAGCCCACCAGAGCTCATTTTAGCTGAGATCTCCCTATGATCTTCCCAAGCCTTTAGCGGGGAGCGAGCCTTGGACTTCCTTTCATGGGCTGCGTTGTGACCTGGCTTCAAAGTGTGCAAAGAGGTTCCACGGCTCCCTTTGTGCAGCACAGTCTCTTAATTGCACTTTTAAACACAGTGTAATTTTTGTAATTAACATTATGGTTTCAGAGGGCAGAGAAGCCTGCACTATGCTAATTACAAACTGGAGTAGTCGGAGTAGAAATTCAAGGTTCCAGTTGCTGGGGCCGAATGCAGTTTTTATGAAGGATTTCAAAGCTCCTCCATGGGCTCTGTGTTCTGAGTTATCATTAGCATTTGATAACATAAAGAATTTTTATAACATGACAGATTTCGATGTGAAGATTTTACCTGATAACTGGAAAATTTACATAAAGACCTTCATTAGCTCTCTGCTCACATTACTGCGAGTGGAAGAACTACAGCGCACTGTCTCCCTGTAAGATGGGGCTTGGAAGCCAAAGAATTTGTGCTTTATAATAAAATTTATAGTACATTACGAAGGGAGGTTATAATAATCCTCGGTGATGTTAGGAATTGGAGCAATTCAAAGAGTGAAAGAGAGCGCAAGAGGTGACAGGAAAGGATATTTCAGTATTGCCATGCAGCGGAGGACCGCAGGCTGCAGCAAAAGTGCTGTGACTGGGAACATAAAACATCCTGGAGCAGATGCTCAAACCACCACCGCAACGCCAAGGTTGGGGCCAGTTCCCGAGCATGGGCCAGGACCCATCTGGGCTCACTTACACCGCCATCGCAGTGGTTTGGGACAGCTCTGTGGATGGGGTAAAGGAGAATTTATCATTACACCTGCTGCCTCCCTACTTGCTGCTGTGCGTAGAGCAGCAGCTTGTGGCAGCATCTCTGCAGGATGCATAGTTCTTCGCAAGGGATACGTTTTCTTTGCAATTATGGAGATAACACATAACCGTGTAACCACATCATCACAGAACTCAAACTACTCAGAAACCATTAGTAAAAGCTTATCAGCATCTCTCTTATGGTCATAACAACCTATGGCTTCTCCTGGGACAACACGCTATTTCCCAGATGTCTGGCTAACTCCAAGATCTGTCCATTGCCTGTTGAAGGCTGCCTGGCTGCATCCTGTGGACATTTTATTTCCTAAATATTTCATATTTACTATAATCTCCAGTAAATAACTGAAATTGGTCACCAGCATAGTGCCACACTGATCGCAAACTTGCGTAAGAAAAAAACAAAATAACAGCTGATGCGCACAGAGTTTCTTCATGGCACACTCCTGCGACGCTGAACCAACCAGGGATGTCTCAGATGGGTATCTGAGCAAGGGAGGACATGGCCAGACCTTAACAAACATATTGCACTAACCTCAATTTAACTGGCTTCTTCAGACTCTTTTGATGCTATCAGTACTGGTTTCTGAATTTCTTCCCGGGCTAAAAAGCCACCCCAGCACCCTCAACTTTAGACGAAATAAACCATCTAGCTCTTCCTACAGGACACCCAAGCAATCTCGCCAGCTGATGCATGAGCTTCATTCCTCAGGTCTCCAATTGGACTGTTAAAACCACATGGTATCTTTGACAAGCCTCGTTAGTCCTGCTGCATGGGGAAGAGCCACACTGGATTTTCAGAGTTGCCTTTGCAAAAGAATCTCCCTTTCCTCTAGTTTTGTAAGCCCAGTGCTTGGAGAAACCAAAAAGCAACCTTAGATCAATGATCAAACTTTCGTAGTAGATGGCTTTTATTTTTACAAAATATTTGCTTCCAGCAGAGTGTATCTTAATTTACGAATGCAGAAATCTGTCATTAAGCTTTGACCCAGCTTCATGGCATTGTCAAATGCAATAACGTATCTTTTAATAGTTATATATCAAGTAAGGATATAACATATCATTAGTTTAAATGTATTTGCAAGCAATTACCCCCACCAGGATATTTGTGAATGCTCATGCAAAATTGATGAAATTCTGACATGCTTAAACATTGTTCATTTAGCTTTATTCCTTATGTATAGAAAAAATAGAATAAATAATTCTGCTGCCACTTGCAAACTACTGTTCGGCATTTTCATTCTGTTCATGTTTTCTGTCCTGCCTTTAAACTATAGCCCTTGGTGATCATTTGGAAAAAACAGTTTCATATATGTTTAATTTTAAATAGATGTACTAGATTATTCATTCCTCTTATTATTGTTCAATGCAGTAATTTAAACATGGACTAGATTTACTGTGTGTCAGCTGCCTTTCTTTTACAAAATGGGATAAATTATTAAATGAGTTGAGGTTGTTTGACAACGGGTTTTCCAGTACTTCACAAAAGAAAGACCTTTGACATTCAGCTGTCTTTTGAAAAGAATAAAGAGTAAATCAATTAAGTCTCTATGCTGTGGTTCAAAAAAACACGCTGTTATGGCACATTCTTGCTTACCTCTAAGTTGACTTGGGAAGACTCAACCTATTGCAGTCGTACCACTAGGTAAATTATTGATTTAATTGTCAGGTTGCCTTGCAAGCAGCACTCTCTGGCCCAATCACCTTAAATATAGCCATTTCTACAACTCCTCCACTCATTCCCAAAGCTACAGAAAATCATTGATATAAACCTCTGGTAATGTTTGCCACTGACTTGGAAGACTTTTTTACAAGTATTTATTTTTGGCTGCATCGAGCAGAGGCGCAGACTTTCTAGGAAGAAATGTCTGCATTGAAGATGTTGAGGAACCTCTGTGTTTATGAGCTTCTGTGTGTGAAGATTTTTAAGAAAGTGGAGGAGACGTCAGGTGAGAGATGCTCAAAGCTCAGATAAAGCTTGGATACTAGGATTCTCTGCCAGGAAAAAAACCCAGTTCATGGGAAACTGGACTGGCAGACCCAACAAACAGTGCTAATCTTTTCTGTCTCATTTGTGTGGCCTCTACTAATTGCAGTATTTACTGCAAAGCACTTGGGGTGCTTTGAAACAATGAGAAACATATTGGCTTAAGATATCATGTCAGCAAACTGACCCTTTGACCCAAGCAGAACATAACTACAAAATAGAAAATAAAAAAATAGATTAAAAAAAAAAGTAAATCAAAATAAAATCTAACCAGATGCTCATTTTCTTTACCTGGCTTACACAACACTGCGGCAGCACCAATTCTGTATCGAGAGCAGTCTAACTCAGCAGTAAAAGGGAGAGATGTGGGCATACATGAGAGGATTCATATTTTGCAACCCAGACTTGGTGTGGTGAGAATTTACAGATATGGATATTTTTATTAATTTTTTTGGCTCAGCAGAAAACAAAGGTGAGGGGTTTTTCTCTACTAGAATTAAGATTTCCTCAATTTCACTAAACACTCTTGATCATATCTCGCATCTTTTTTATCATGTTTTCCGTTCCCAAGTGGCACAAACATTTTACATGCTAAGGGCCGATCCAGGATATGAACGGAAATCACTGAAACTACACATGGAAACAGACTATGTGGCTTTGGAGTCTCCCAAGTCCCTTCCTCACCTGTAAAGGATGGTCCCCCGCTATCTTTAGGTTGGAACTTCATTCACTCAAGTTTTTACCATCCCAAGTGGTGGAATTTGCATTAGCTCCCCTGGGGGACTGCTCCTGCCAGGAAGCTTTCTGTACTATTCAGCTCTAGTTTTCTATTTCTCACTTTTCCCTCCAGGAGAAGAGCTCTTTGAGCAGTGTGACAGCTCGCAGGAGGTCTTTGGGCCTGAGGACCACCCCAAGGCCACCTGCACCGAGGGGTGTCAGGGCTGCAGGTGCCACCATGGAAGAGGGAGATGCATGCATTTTTGAGCCAGAGATTAATTTTAAAATAAAAAATAAAATAAATAAAAAATCTAAAGCTATGTCCTCAGATAAATCCTTACCAGGCTGCAATATTTCACCTCGTGGCAGAAAAATGAAGGCAGCAGATGTGGGGTTTACACCTGCATTTCGTCTTGGGGGAAGCTTGTGTACACCCCACCCGGGAAGCAGCTCACCAGGATTTTGCAAACTCCTGCAATCCCACTTTAAAACATTGCTTCCCGAGAAAAGGTTAAACGAGGTTTAAGTGCAACGTAATAAACCTTCACTGTTCATAAAGTTGTGTGATAAATGCACGTGTGGTTACTCTGGATAAAAGCACTGAGGTCAGCAGGCAAAGCTGGAAGGCAACAGCCCCATGGAGCCAGATCCTAGCACAGCACAGCCCATCCATCAGTGGGGCGAGATGCTCCACCTCGTTTCCAGCCCATTCCCGAGATGCTCACTTCATGCTGAGATAACTCCTCGCCCACCACAGACGCATCGCTTGCACAAAATAAGAAACTTCTGACATTTGCAATTTGCTTGCTTCTTTCAACCCAAATTGTCTGGCTGCTGCCTTACCCTTGCACACACCGGGTTTGCTGATGCACCTCTCATGCTTGGTCCTGATGGGGAAGCGAAGCTGCTGCAGTTTCTGTGCTCATTTGCAAATGGGACTTGCTGAGACTCCAAAGCGAAAGATGATTGCGCCAAGGTCAGACTCCTGTTTTCTTGCTCGGGCTGGAAAGCACCTCAAAGCACGAGGGGGCCCGTGGAAGCAAATGGAGTACGGCACCACTGATTGCGGTTCAGGCAAGCAGAATAGCGTTTCAATTATGACTGTTATTTTAAAGTGAAACTCTGATTGCTAGGGGCATCCCAATTTTATCGAGCTCATTTTATTTTCCCTACATTTATTTGAATAATATGTCCTTTGCTTGCAATAAAAAATGCCATATACCTCATCATCACAAGTAGCAGTTTATATAAACATAGCATTGTCCCGATGAGTTCAGATATGAACCTGTTTGTTTATAGAATTTCCCCAGAATTTGTAATATTTATGATTTAGAAAATGAACCAAGAGGGAAGCATCCTGTATGGCAAGGAGCTATTGTGCTTGCAGATTTGATTCACAAGGTATTGATGCGGTCACAGAATAATGATCTTGTTGGGAAAAAAACCCAACCAAACAAAAAAACCCCAACAAAACCACACATGACTTTCAGTGTATTCTCCTCCCTTTGGGCACTCGGTGACAGGGCAATTTTAGCCCTGAGAGGGCTAAAATTCAACATCAAGGTGGTCAAAATCCCTCTTTGCCAGCATTGTAAGACTGTTAATCTGCTTTGTGTTGCGTATGTGTGTGCGTGCATTTGCGCAACCACCGAGAGCCCTGGAAAGAGCAGGACAAGTACAGGTACCCTTGGTGACACATGGGACAAGATACAACCAGGAGAGGCTGTTCAACAACACAGTAGTTAAGGATCATCCTCTGTAGTGCAGGGGTACTGGAGAGACTGTGTTGGACTGAAGATGTAGTAAAGTCTCATGAAGAATAGTGTAAGTGGGAGAAAGATTTCATTCCTCAGTTATGCCAAACCCAGACGCTCCAGCTGGTGAGAAGGAAAAGGGATTTCCCCCATGGGACATCTAACAATAAGGACTTTACATCAGCAGCATATCAAGAGACAATATTGCTTTAAGTGCCAAAAAAAAAAAAAAAAAAAAAAAAAAGCAAGCACTTTTTAAGAGGTTTCCTCATGGGTTGTATCTTTCAAAGCCAATATATACCTAGACCACGCACATCACTGTGGTGTACATTAACCATGAAATGTCATGCTGCAGAATATCAGCCATCTTCAAGAGGGCACTTCTTTCCCCACCACGCTGTAGAATGCCTGTGGCAGATGAGCCATAAACCTAACACTTTATATGACGGCTGGCAAATGCTCGGTTGCGAACGGAGGCGTTCCACCAGCAAGGCACTTGTTAGTGCAAGGGCCCATCCATAAATTGTGTTTTTACAATAATTTCCTTCAAATTGGACTGTCGTCATGATCAGAGAGCCATTTACTGGAAGCAATTGCTAATTACACACATGTCCCCTGTAGGGAGGATGTACAGCAAAATGAGCATTTTGGAGGGAATTTCTTGCATTTTGTACCTCCTACAATTTCACCCATGGACATTTTCCAACAGGCCAGGCTCAAAAGTTACTTCATCTGACTTCAGCAAGAGTTTTGGCTCAGCACAGTCCTGTGAGACTTTGCTCTATATGTTTTGGTCAATTAGAAAACAAAACACGAAAACAAATACTCTTTGAATCACACTAAAAATCCCATGGGACACCTTGTCCATCCTGCTGCCAACTAAAATATTTTCCTTTCATTCTATTCCCACCACAGTTTTCGCTGGCCAGCATAGCATGGCTTTCCTAGATCTCTTAGGATACCAGTCCACAGATCACTGGACCATATTTTTTTTCCATGGCATCACTTTAAGTTTTCATTAGCTCAGTTTCATCCCATTACTCTTTCCACTTAAAATATCCCAAATAATTCCTCTTATGCATACACTAGTAGCTTTCTTGTCTATCCAAACTCCTCACTGGAGACATCTTGAATTCTTCTGCTCCTAAAGATGTCTACAAGCCAGATCTTCTAAGGATGGATTTCACCACTTTGGTGAGTAGCTGTCTGAAGAGGTACATTTACTCCTAATTTCAGGTCGTTTACATTTATGGCTGCTGTAGGACCCCTTGCATTGCCCAAGAGCCTCAGTGTAAGCCCAACTTTGGGTGGAAACTCGCCTTGAACCCAAGGCTTTCTGGTTCCTCTCCCCAACACCCATATGCGTACATCCAGCACCAGCATTTCTGGGTTATGTACCTGAAGAGAATGACTATTTCCTCCTTCACGTATGACAAAATTAAACAAATCACCCAGATAATTACAGCAACTTTCTTTGGGACCTGCACAAGCTGTCTGCAAGAATGATAAATCCTTTGGCCATGCAGTTACCTTGTGATATCTAAAGAAACCCACCTGGATGAAAACGGGGGGTGGGGGGGGTGGGTTGGGGGGGCATGGTGTCAAATTTATTTCACTAAACTCCACTAAAGGCACTGGAGTTACTCCAGAGATTAATTTGAACCGGTATCTCTAGCGCAGACCAGTTGCGTTGTATTCCTAGGTGCAATTAAGAACTACATAAAGTATCCTGGGCTCCAGAGCACGGCATTTTTCCTCTTCAGCTGCATGGGATTCTTTCAATAAAGGTATAATGGGGGAGAGTAATGAATACCATTGCTTTGTTTAGAGATTTGGGGACTTAGGCAAGAGCTGGTCAAAGCAGCTGGGGTAAAACATTCCTCATCAGGAAATGCCATTTTGTCAGATAGGAACTTGGTGCAGGAGCCAGCACATTTCATTTAGAACTTCATTTAGAACAAAATTGAACCACGGTGTTTTGGTGAGAATAAACTCTAAAATTAAATTTCACTGGAACAGAGCAAGTCAATTAGTCATTGCAAAGAAAAAGTTGTTCTGAACTGTTACTTTACAGTATATCCCTAATTATAAAAGAAAAGAAAAACATAATTGGAATGAAACCTTTTGATTTATTGAACTAGAACATTTTGACTAATTCAAAATAGCATGTCCTAGAAATGTGTTTTTCACAGGCAATTTCAACTTTGTGCTTTTGTTCCAATTCAGAACAAATCTCTACATTTTGAAATCACAAATTTCCCAGTTAAATGGAAAAATGATGTATGAGAAAACCAAGCAGCTTACACAAAGCTGATGGCAATATTACACGTAACTCCCTTTTCCAGCATCTTTCGAGCAGCTTTAGGGACATCTAAATAGACAAAACAGAGCACTGAGCAGCACAGGAAGAAACAGGATGATACTAGAGATGCAGCAGTCAGATAGGAAATACAGTGCTGTTCTTCAAGAGAGATATTATCGGAGCGGGGGGTGTAAGGATGCATAACACTCAGGGAAACTGGGTGGGACTGAAAGCTCATATAATTCAGCGGTCAGAACAGACCCTGGGCATCCCTAAATGACCCCATAGTTAGATTTATGCATGACTGTGCTATAAGGAGGTTAGTTTACAGTATACCTACTTCGTTTCCTTCATTATGTGCTGGAGAGCTTATGTTTTTTATTTTACCCACTCTTAATCACAGCTCAGAGGCCGTAAGAGACTTCAAGGTCTTGACTGCAGCTTTTGCCCCTATGTGACAGAGAGCTGCACTACACCCCGGTGCCGTGGGGACAGGACAGTGCCTCCAAAATCACTGTTCCTCCCAGAAAAGGTGTCATTATCTCCACCACCACTCACCGTTGCCCTGTACAGCTACCCAGTGTCCTACCAGCTTGGAGAGCGGGTCAGAGATGCCTCAAGGAATCACGTGCTGGAGGAGATACGAAGGAAAGTTTTGCCCTTCAAACAAACGGCAGCTCCAGTGTGGAGGAGTTATCCCGGGGCTCTCTGGGCTGCTCCTTGTGCTTCCAGACCCTGCTCCCCACCCAGTACAGCCCGAGCTGCAAGGTAACACATCTCCATCCTTGTAATTGTTTGTAGTGGAAAGGAAAAGCAATGACCAGGCTATCGAGTAGTTAACTACACAATTGCTACCTAATGATCCTAATTTGCATGATTTTAATAATAATGAGTAAAACCGAACTGTTAAGTTGCACTTTCTACCTCAGCAAAACTGAGCTATAATTGTGTAGAGAATAATTTTATGGGTGAAGTGTGCCCTATATTATAAGAGATTAGAATAAAGTGCTCTAATATTCAATGTCTTAGCAGGTGCAGGCACTTACCTGGGCAATTAAAATCTTTTTAATATACAAATCACAGCCAATGAGACTATTGGCATGACAAACTGGATATTTCAGGACATATTGTGTTTGTCTAAAATAGATTTTTGTTTGCTAGCAATAATTTCTCTAACTTTTGTTTAAAAGAGAAAATGACTAAACAGATTAATTTGCAGAAGATTCTTAAACCACGTGTATTATATGATTTCTGTGAAAGCATTTAACATGTCTCTATCTTTGTGTAATACATGCATTAATGCCTTTCACTTAATATCTCTTTTTAAAAATATACCACATGCAACAATTGATATATTTCAATATTGCATCTGCTAGGGACTACCGGGCTGGGTTGAATAGAATTTGGCCTTGAAATAACAAGCAGATCACAGAAAGCATATGAAATTTTCTTTAATTGATGGATTCATTAAGTTCATTAAAAGCCCTCCTTTGTGCTAGGAGTATTCTATAAACATGAGCAGGTAAAATAGCTGCGATGTTTCCAGTGAAATTTGCAGAAAAGCATTTTCCAGTTACTCCTGAACAACTCTGCAACTTCAAAAAATAAGAAAACTCGACTCTGCCAACACCCAGCTCTGCACATAAAAACACACTATATTAGTAGTTGTGGATCTTTGCTACCTTTCAAAATAGCATGATTTCACATTCAAATATCAACCGAAAGTGCCACAGAGACAACTTTTAGTAATTTTAAAGACTGAAGGCAGAGAAGTGAGGTTTGTCACCGAGGCCCACCACTTCTCCCACTCGCACATGCAGCCCAGCCCAGCGGTACGGTCCCACTTTACAGGACAAGGGCAGGAGGTGCTGGGTCACCCATAAACCTAATTCTCAGATTGTTATGACCCCAAAATGCAATTTGGGCGAGGACAGCAAATTGGAGTTTGCAAAATGACTGTCCCTTTCACCTTATTGCCTGGTGGAAAACAATCCCAGTGGTTTCCCATCAAGGAACCAAAGCCCGGTGGCTTCCTCACTCGGTTAACGTGTCTGCCTGTGCAAAGAGGTGCAAACAGAACCTCCTGGAGCTGCCTGCCCAGTGGTGGTGATCTTAATGGAGGGCAAGCGTTGTTTGCACAACTACCCTTTGAGCAACTCCTCTCCTGGCAGGCAGCTTTCACCCAGGGACAGTCCTCAACCCCAACTCCACAGCAGGAGGCACTGGACCACTCGGATCCCAGAGGGATTGCCGCAGCTCCGGTATTTGCAGCGCTGGGGACATGCCAAGCCCATTCTGCCTGCACCAAGAGGGATCACAGCCTTTCGCACCCAGGAAACAGGCTGGGGAAGAAAGGTGCTGAGCACCTGGAAGAAGCTGGAATAATTTAGGGCTAAACACAGACTGATGGCTACGTGAGAAATAGGTTGCATGAAGGCCAACAGGGACATACTAAAACAACACGTGCAACCACAGAGCAAGTCAAATGATGGACGTTGTGCAAGATCACCCGGTTGGGAAGTCTTCCAACATCCCACAGCGGCGACAGACTGACATCAGTTTACATACACACACAGAGTGCACTCAGCAAACACCATATTGATGAGTATTTGGCTGGAAATTGGGGGCATTTCAAACATTTGGCAGGTAACCCTATCAGTCCCAAGTGAGATTTCCTCCTTCTTGGAAGCAGTTGGTGGTTTCCACACAGTTTTGTTTCAGCAAATAGGTGGAAAATACTCAGCGCATGTCTACTAAAGATAGAAAATAATTTTGCACTACATGGATGAACACAGATTCTTCCACCTCAGGGAAGGTTTCATGACATTTTAAACCACATACCTTAAAAAAAAGTTACGTTTCCAAACTAGACTTCCCTTTCCAGTCTACAGAGAGGGACAGGCACCTGCAAAACATCATTTACATGGCCTGTGCTGGACACTAACTCAATAGCATAGTCACTCCTCAGAAAATGTCTGTCTCTATATAACCCAAATAGGAGGACTCTGGATACTGTCTCAGACACAATTCTTAGATAGATAAACTTGAGTGGGATGCTTAACTTCATGTTAACAATAATATTTTTGTTAACAATAACACAATAACTTTTTTTGTTATTATACAACTCCATCTCCGCTACAAACACCAGTCCCACCAGTGCCCTTCTCCACGCCCCAGGTCTCCAACAGGTCTTCCTGTGCAATTGGAAATGGGCAGCTTGTGCCCCCCTCCATATCTGGGTGATTTTGAGGTTTTATCACAGGGATTGCAGTAATGCCCAAGGACTTTCTCCTGGAGACCCTACCCAGGGTGAGCAGCAGTCCTTGCTGGAGAGCATGTACAGAGGACAAGCTGGAGAAAGAGGCGGCCACCCTCTTTGCTGAGGGGGTTGTTTGGCTGGCCCAAAATCCCAAAAGAGGTTTGTGAGTCCAGATCTCCCGCATCCTTCTTTTTTAATGCTTATGTCATTAACCACAGCATACTTGGCTCTCTTCTTGTTAAACCACAAACATGGGAAAATCCCTGAAGTTACCAGTGCCTTAAAAAAAAATAAATAATGCAAGCTCCGAGCCTCTCTGCTTCTGCTGCGGAAACAATTTAAAACCAGGCTTTGGTTCATACCCAAGCTACTCCTTAAAGAAGCTTAAAGCACTTTAATGTTCAGATGTACTCACATGTCCAGTATCAACATGATGCCTCACGGTCTCTTCCAAGTTAGCTGGGAAATATACATCTGCAACTGCTTTACATACTTTTTCCATTCTCATTTCCTAGGCCAAAATTCTTCCACTATCAAGACACAAATTAATCTAATTATTTGGATATTCAGGCCATTTAGGCTTAAGTCAGCAGACAGTTAGGCATGTGTCTAATATTGCCTCTGCAGTGTGACTGCTGGGGGACTATTTAAAGATAAACACATGCCTAAACGCTGTGCTGAATTAAGCCTCAGTAACAGTATCTTCAGAAGCTGGCTTCAAACAAACTGGTTTTAGGCAAGTAAAGAATTGCCTTGGAATAGAAAGCCAGAGGATGGGAAGGTATTTACCAGGTGTCACAAACACTCTATAAAAGGAATAGATTATTTTTAACAACAATACTCAACATATGGCTATCTGGAATAATTGTGAGAATGGAACAATGAAAGAGAAATATTTTTGTAACTCATCATATGGTGACTTTGACAAGTTTGAGGAGATGTATTTCACCTTTAGCATCACCTTTCAAAAGGCTGGTCAGTGATAATCAGCAGCTTTTTTGCACAGCACAAACATGAAGGAGTTGGGTTCTGCAAGGGGCGAACATTAGGCCAGCCTTGCCTGGACCCTCTGGTTTGCCTGGCCTAAAGCAAAGCGATCTGCAGAAAGGCCCTGCAACCAAAAAAAAAAAAAAAAAAAAAAAAAAAAAAAGCACAAGGCATGCAATACCGTAAATAGTTAAACAAAACAAAATAAGAGTGAAAGCAAACTGTAAGAATATCGTGTTTCCAACTGTAATGGGGGCATATATATGCAATACTTAAAAACGTTTAAAGCAGCTAAATTATCCAGCCCCATAATCGTGATGTTCAAATTCCACACATGACTTTGCTCTGGGGGAACAGCAGAAAAGTGACACCCCTGTAGGGACCACCCTGGGACAGCCACCGGAGGGGACACCCCAACAGGGCATTGAGGGATGGGCACACCAGGAGCAGCTCTGGGGCACCGTGGGTGGAGCCCTCGCTTGTCCCAGGGAAGAACTGCTCAAGAGGGAAATTATGGGGCCTTCCTGCAATGCGTTTCTTAAAACACCAGTGGGGTCCCCTAACCCACCCCAGTAATGCACAAGGTGGTGGGCCGCTGCCTTTTCATACCCAAACACCTGCACCCCCAGCAGGCAGCGGGGCCAGGGACTCCTGCACCACCTCGCTGCAGCTCCAGCCTCCGCCACCCACTCATTGCATGACCCCGCCAGCGCTCATGATACATCGTCCCGTCACCCTCACCGTTTACAGGAAAAAAGCTATTTAGCCAGTGCCTGCAACCCTTCAGCCCGCAACGCCTTGACAGCAGAGGTTATAGGGAAAGGGAAAAAAAAAAAAGAAGAGAGAGAGGGAGAGAAAGAAAGAACAATGTGCAATCGGCACTGCATTAGAGATGGAAAAAGTACTTAAAGCCTGCAACATTCATCAAGGCTGAATACATAAATGCCACATTTTGAATAAGCCAAGCAAAAGACAATGACAAAGGAAAGGCGCGTTGCTTCAGGAATCTCTATCATTTTCATTTGCTGCTGTCAGGAACCTGTTTTTTGCCTCTCACTCTATCAGCCATTATAGCATTAATGAAGTAACCTCACATAGTTATTGACTGGCTTGTCAGAGTCCCTGCCTGATCCCTTAATAGAAACCATTGGTCTTCAGTTAAAAATGGGGTGAGCTGGGAGGTGCTGTGGGCATGTGCTGAATTTCAAGTGCACTCCTGAGGTTATCAAAAGCCATGAAATGCAAATTATTATATTTTTTAAACACACAGATTTCATGCAACTGAGCATATAAAATTGACTAATACTGTACTTTATGCATTCCTAATAATGTTTCCAAATATGCTCTGCATATGATCTTTCCCCAGAAAGTTGTGGGTGGTATTTGAATAAGCAGAAATGGGCCTAGTTTTATTTTGTGAATAAAGTAGTTTCCTGGATGTTGCAAGTCTCTGTTCCTTCTAATATAAGGTAACGTTTATGCACTGTCTGTTCAAACAACAGGAGTAATCCTTTGTCTGAATTTCTGACTCCGATCAAAATCATTTTTCCTTCATAATTCTTTTTCCTCCTTTCATAAAGCATCCTAAGTCCCCAAACTAGTATATTCTCATTTACTAGAAATTGAGGGTTGGCAGAGGGTCTAGAAATAACTTCTTTTCCCAGAAGGTAATAAATCCAGGGAGTAATCTAAAACACCGAGTTGTTAATTCCAGTACCACCATGCCATTGCCTGTGATACAGGTACATTACTGAATCAGCCCTGGTTGACAAGCAATCAGTACCTGCATGATATCTGTACAGAGCGGTATGTGAGCGCATCCTCATGCAACTGCTTGTTGAGGACAAGGCATCCACAGTTTGCCAGCTTGGTATTTGGTAGAGTGCACGAGCGGGGAAAAAAGCTATGGGGTGACCTTTTGTAAGCTCCTCCAGGGAGGAGCTGGGGCCTATGGTCTGATGATTTTCGTTATGGCTCCTAACATAACACCCAGAAGATTTGCGCGTTGCACATCTGTAATCAGCTAAATAGTTGCCCAAGCACCACCGAGTCTTCTTGCTACATAACACTCCCCAACCTCGCAGCCCTGCCCCATGTGAAACCTAGTTCAGCAAATTCAGTCAGTTTTCTGGAGTCAAGCTTTACTTGCAGGTAAGATTTTAAAGCCTTTCATCAACACAGGTAGCCCTAATAAACATGCTTCTCCCCTGTCTTTCTATTCAGGAGAGTCTCAGAGGTTAAACATTACTCTGATTTTGAAAACAGTAATGAAAAACCTCACGTCTCACTCGGCATAGACAGGAGTGAGAGGAATAGTTGTTCAGCCAGACCTGATTTGAGATTGTTCAGACCTCTTGGGTCTGCAAAACTGGGTTGGCGTTCTCAGAAGAACAGGCTCCCATAATAATTGTGGGTTTCTCTCATTTCTGATTGGGCTAAAAATTCTCCGAGAACAACTCTCACGGCACTTCCACATCCCTGGTCTGAAATTAAGCACGTTTTTCCTAATGAATACTCTGTTTGTTGATTTGGTGACACTTTTTCTGAGTCTGAAATATTATGAAATGCTTTAATTTCCACACATTCCCCCCCCCCCCCCCCGCTTTCCCCAACTAATTATTTGCAGACTGTTTCCCTCCATAAAAGACATTCCTTACGTAAAAACATTTCGTGGGTAGCATGTTAGGGATGCCTTTCATTTAACCTATTTCCAAAATATTCCCTTAGCCCTGTGTGCAGCACCAGCAGCACACTCGCTCATCCCCTCACACAGTCCTGGGAGAGCCACAAGCCACCATAAAGCCTTGGCTGCTCCAAAACCCGGGGAAGGTTGTTTGGAAGGGTCTCTGAGGGGACCACAGCATTAGCCCAAAGCATGAACACCCTCCAGCCTGGGACATCCCAACATTCGTTCCCAGCAGTTGTCTTAAGTCCCCGCAGTTGGTACACGTTAGCACACATTTCCAAGGCTGTCTTCGCCAGGGAGTAGGACTTGGCTAAAACATTCAAGATTAGTCAGAACTGTGCCGCTCTCCCAGATGCTGGGCTGGGACACCATCTTCTATTAAAAGTATTTATCATGGGCTGAAACCCACAGCTCCTCCCCAAAGCTTAGCATCCCGAGCACTCTTGGATGAGAGCTAAATCCCAGTTGTTCATCATCGTGCAGGATGAGCTTATTCCAGCTGAAAATAAACAAGTTTGGTCTTTGTATATGGGGAAAAAAACCCCAACATAACACCAGTTTCTAGTTGATTCAAGGTCTGTGACAGAATAAATGGGACCACAACCCCTGTGCTCTCCATCAAAGCTCAGGAAAATTTTCGGTGATTTTTTTTTGATCCAGTGCAAAGCCCAAGTAGCCACCAAGTGGCTTTTAGGTTTGTTGTCAGATCTGCACTCAAGTGAGCTTGCATGCTAACAATTCAGAAATGGGCAGAGGAAGGGGGGTCAGGGGCTAACATTTGTTTAGATTCTTGCTTCCTGGGGTGATTTGTCCATCCCTACTTACAAGCTGTGTTATCTTCAGGGATTTCTTTCCTTTTGGTCCTTTTTTTCTTTTCCTTCAGGATCCACTGATACCACATTTGCAGCACAAACTCCACAAAAAGCCATGCTTGCCCACAGCTCCTTACTCTGCAGCAGTGGTGCAATGAGTGGCCCATATATAGAACATCACTGCCAGGAGCTCATCAGTTCCGATCTCCTAATTGTGCTTAATGATTGCTGAAAGGATCCAAACAATCACAAGTGAACTTCGGCTTCCCCGGTAATTAATATTGTTATTACAGAATTGTTAATAATGAT
The DNA here is from genome assembly GCF_929443795.1 of Astur gentilis. Taxonomy (NCBI): domain Eukaryota; kingdom Metazoa; phylum Chordata; class Aves; order Accipitriformes; family Accipitridae; genus Astur; species Astur gentilis. The sequence goes on from NC_064884.1 coordinate 12,476,264, forward strand.
TAGACTCTGGCAATCTAGGAGGCATCAAAGATTTTGAGCATCTCCAGGAAGACATACAGCCTGCCCGACTCCTGTTTCGTAGTTTACAGCTTTGTCCTCATTTTGAACGTAGCTCTGACTAACGCCTGCCCTGGTACGAGCCCAGAAAAGCCTCCTAATTGCTTGCAAGAAACTCTGCTCATTTCAGACATACATAGATTCGGTCTTGAGACAATCTTTGTTTTGGGGACACGCTCTGCGGTCCTAGGAGAAACACGCACAGCTTTTGTGCGTTGCAGCTGCCGCTATGGGCAATACTCAAGGAAGCGCTGCTTGGTGTTGCGGAGAATTTTCACATGAGCGGTGCAAAACTGAAATTATTCTTTAAGGTTGCTAAACAGTGAATATCCAATTGCATTCACTGTATGCAAACAGGCCTGCTATTTTGTGTGTTTTGTTGAGCGCAATATATTTGGCATGCAAAAGCTGTGTCTTCAGGGATTTTTTTTTAAATAAGTAGTCTGGACGTATTGTAAGAGACAAAGTAATTAGCATTCACTCAGCCCAGCAGGGCAGCAATTTAAACTTTTACAAGGAGTCAAAGTTCAGGATGCTGCCCTGCCATCAACTTTCTACATACAGAAGGGATACAGACTGGAATATCCAAATGTTTCAAGCTATTCTGGGTTATTTGAAACTCCAATAGACACATTACTATGGGGAAATTGCTTAATCTTCTCCAGGATTTATAGCTATTGTATGTTCAGTATGGAGGTCTTGGAGGGTCAGAAAGGGCTGCGCTCAGTGCAAGTATTTCATACCATATTAAAAAATTTCTGACCATACCTTTAATCCTCAAAATCATTACATCCTATTCTTATGCAGACACGCATATAAAAACACTCCACAAAACGAATCTGCGTTTACACCCTACTCACAATAATCCCACAACATGGGGAAAGGAGGCAGGCAAAGCACTCTGCTGCTTGCTTCGGTCCAGGAAAAGGCAAGTTTGTCGTCATATAAAGCAAATAAATAGAAAAGTCAGAAGGAGGCAAAAAAAAAAAAAAAAAAAAAGCCCTACTATGTTAGATTGATTTAAGAATAAGTGCATGCTGCCAGAGAAATAGATTTTTTTTCCCCTGTTAAGCAGTCATTTTTACAAATGTATGATATAAGTACTGATTAGAGTTCGCAGAGAAAAGAGCATTTCCCCCCCCCCCCCTCCTTTTTTTTTTTGTGTTCATCTCACCCTTCGTTCCCCATGGCATGACCCCACTCTGACAGGCAGCCCCCCGATCTGCTCGGGGTTGCTGGCAGGGAGGACAGGAACCCCAGCCCCTGCCTACTGCGGGGAGGAAAATCTAGGGCCCCGAGGCTTGCAGGGGGATGGCACGGGGGGGGACTGTAGCTGGTCACAGAAGAGAAAAATACTTTGCCCCACTTAGCATAATTATTTGGGGCTTTCAGAGAAAAACCAGTAATGAATATTTTTTTTCTTGTTCCCCCAGCCCAGGCTTTCACATGTAAGAGCAGGTAAAACTAACTAGAAAGATGAGATGAGAAGAAAATGTATAATACCACATTCATTTTGTAGATGATTCACACTCAGTGAAAGCAAAACAACTTGAGCAGGAAGGAAATCTGGGTACCACTGACTTAAATATAACAAAAAACCTGTGTGAAAAATAGTCTCATCTATTTGCCCTGAAAAGTATTGTCATTATTCTGTTGGCTTTACTTGGTAAGAAATGTTGAAAAATTTCATTAAGAGTTTTGGTGGCATCTTTGCACCTCAGAGAAATAAATTCAAAAGCAAAAAGCAAAAGCACGAGGAATCAGCTCATCAAGATTTTAGGCCTCTTGCAGGAACAGGCATCAATTTTGTACATCCCCCACCTTTACAGGAGTTTCAAATTAAAAAGAAAACACGAATGCCTTGTTTGCAAATAAAAGTATCATCTCTCAGGTTCCAACTACTTATTATTTGCCAAGCAAAGCAAACTAGGAATACAAACAGTTCAGCTCTTTCCTGTCTCCAGAAAAGGGTATCTCCTTGCAGCAGAGATACTGCATCCAAAACAGGGAGAAACAACCCTCCGCCTCCCCACCTTCCCATTTTACATAAGGCAGCACAAGAGATTAAGTAACTTTTCCGAGTCAGTAATTCAGGCTGCCCCATGACTGCAGGAGATGGGGATGGCCAAACGGGTGTTTCACTTCATTAGTGTACTCCACAGTGCTTCCTCCTAAAATGAGACTGTCTTGTCGTCCCGTCCCCCCCATGCATCCCAAATGCAAATTTGTACTTGCTTAAGTCATTAGGAGGTCCAAAGAGTTCATTTCTTTTTCCTCTTCATTTTAAGGCTACCAGGTTTCTTCTTGCGGGTGAAATACTGCAGGAGGAATGTGATGAGAGAATAGGTTTCCTAAATATTTATGGATTAGCCCAGACTAAGCAGAGTGGAAAAAATAATAATAAAAATTACTAATTGTATGAGATTTCCAGACTTCTTGCCTCGAAGAGGCTTGAAGAGTTTGGATACCTGTCTGACCACCGATCTCTAGCACTTTCGGAAACTGTATGAAGATCAACAGGATCTTGTCCAGTGAGGGCAACGCCAGGAGCCCCATTAGCACTCATGGCTGGGGTGCAGGGACCCATCACCCCACCCTTAATCCCAGAGCCAAATTGTGTTACAAACCAAAACAATGCTATTTTCTTTGCCTTCATTAAGGCCCATTCCCGTCACAAGTTTAGACAAACTCCTTCTCCTAAATTTTCTTTTTTTTTCTGCCACAAGTGCATTTTCTAATTGAAAGGAAAGGTAACTTGTTTTAGTGTCACAGGCTTTAATTAAGCATAGGTTGTCTAGAAGAGCTTCAGGGTTTATTTATTAAAGAAAGGTTAGTTATTTACGGGGGGGGGGGGGGGGGGGGGAGGGAGACACATCTGTAGTTACAACTTCATGGAATAAATCACACAGCCCATCACTCAACCTGCTTTAGGACATTAGTGGATTACTATAAGGGTCAGGAAAAATATTTCTTTTACTGATAAAATGTTACATAATAAGGATATTTTTGGTAGTTTCAAGTCTCCCTTGAAGCCATGGCTCTTTCTGGTCACTATCCAAGGACAAGACATTGGCTTTGTTTAAGGGGGTAAAATAAACCATGGGTCTTACTTTGGACCTTACATGCAAGAGTGCTCCAACATCACTGTGATGGGCACCACAAATGGCACTGGGTGCCCAGCAGGGGACAGGCTGCCGAGGTCCCCGCTGCAAACATTCTTCCTTCCCTCTGGCAGAGGGGAAGATCCACCACCACATGTGAGGATAAGTCCTGGTGCAAATGGACCAGTGTGCAGGGAGGCATCCTCCGGGAAGAGGTAGGACATGCTGTAGACCAGTTCCTGACACAGAGAGAAGCTCCCAATGAGCAGGGGACTATTAAACAGCCATTTGAGGGCAGGAGCCTATAAAGCCAATGAGGGGCCCATAAAGCCATGCTAAGTCACATTTTTGCTTTTTTTTTTAATTAAAAAAGCTTTAACTTTCCCCTCACCACTTCTGGGCTGAATTGGTTTGATCCAGAGAGGTAGTTATGCATAAGAGCAACCACTTTATATTGAATTAGGGGATTTCTCATGCAACACATCTCACCAATTACAAGGCAGGAATGCAATTCTATGATTTATAATACATTATACTGTTAAGTAATATAACATTATAGATACAATTTGTACCTATCTCTCCATGGATTAGAGAGGTGGCACATGAAGAGTGGATCATTAAACAGCAGTGCAAGGCCAGGGGCCAAGCACTTCTGTTTAACAAGCTGCTCCAAGTACCACCTCTCTAATCCATGGAGAGAGAGAATAAATTGTGCCTGTATCTTGTTATAAATCACGTTCTTTGGGGTTTCCTTTTTTTTTTTTTTTTAATTATTATTATTATTATTATTTCTGTTTAGGCCATCTCTTTCCAGGGCTGAACTAGTTTAAGCTGAAGGCACTTCTGTTCCTGAAAGGGTCTGAAGCCAGACTGTATAATTTACAATCTGGCCAAACTTGAGGGCAGTACGGGGGGAGTGAGCTGTCTGCACCAACCCTCTGGGTGAAGGAAAGCAGTCTCCTGGTCAGGCCAACCCTTTCAGTGGCTGAATTGCCCACATCCTCCCAGTTGCAGTGGCGTGGCTGGAGCTCAGGCAGCTGGACAGGACAACCAGCTCCAAGCTGCACAAAGTAAACAGGCTGTAAATGGCAAGCATGGTGTAAGAGGCAAGAGCTTCAGCTACATCCTTGCTTCATCAGGAGGGAGTGTCCTGGGAACACTCAGCAGACCATCAGCACCAGTTTGCACAACACGCACCCAACGCAAACCCCACCAGCAAGCCTTTGGGTGACACCAATGCCTTCATGTGTGGTGACACCACATTTCCAACACTGACATTCCCCAAGGCTAAATAATCCTGTCGCTGTTCCCATGTGAAGATTAAAAAGCAACTGTGGCCATGTAAGCTGAGGTCTTTGGGAGGACAGAGTTGACACGGTGGTATTTCAACGTAGAGCATGCAAACCTGCTTCACTCAATGGCCATCTGTAGCAGCTGAAGGTGAGCTCTTTGACCTCTATCTCTTCTGTCTATACTACCTCTCTAGGGTCAATAAATGCAGATACAAATACGAGACTCTACAGACAATACACCACTTTATAGCATTGGCACCAATATTAGGGCTCCATGCCTCAGCTTCCAGGTTTATTAAACTCCATTATAATCCCCTTAGCGATGACAACACCTTTCTATAACAGTACAGTTGTTTGGCTCCTGAGGAGGGTAGCACAATGACAGAGGCTGAAGATATAAGGACACTGTTAGGCTGCCTTATAGACCCTAACTCATCATGTGACAAGTCATTGATTCCTATTGACAACTTTATTGTAATGTCAGAATGTAACCTGAATTCATCTTTCATCCACCCCAAAAGTAAACAATGACCCTTGGAAAAGAAAAAAAAGGATAACACACACACACACACAAAACCACTAAAATAATAAAAGAATGCAGCTTTTCCTTAAAAAAAAAAAACCAAAAAAAAAAAACAAACAAAAAAACAAACACAAACCAAAAAAAACCCACAGAGAACCAAGACTGCTCAGTAGCTATGAGAGCAGAGAAAACTATTAATAGAGAACACATTAATTGACAAATTCTATCACTGCTTCCATTTGCAAATTATTCACAAATCTACTGTCATTCATTCAATTCTTTTCAATTTATGAAACTATATTAAATTAGCGTTATTCCACAGAAACTATTTTCAGCCTAAGAAAAATTTCTGAGTGATGTTTACAGTGTTTGCTGACAAGACATCATCACCTCAGCCATGATAAGGTGCCATTGCTGTCCCCGGCATAACAAGCAGCTCTTAAATAAGTAGGGATTGGGGGAGATGACGATCAGACTTTCGATGCTGTCTGTTCAAAAGAGAAGATAAAAAGGAAAGGCTGGCAGGACTTGGCATTGGCACTACATTACACTTCTATTAATAAAGAACAGCAATCAGCCTTAAAATTAATGTGGATCTGTTATCTCTTCACACACACAAAGAATTTGTGTCCAATGTGTTCACATGGTCTACCATGCAAACAATGGGGGCAAGTCATTCATTTTTCTGTTTGATTACCTCTGTGCCTCTGCTCGGGTCTGGTTTTGTATGTTTTTCCACAGCAAAGCATGTGCAGTCATGTAGGATAAAGATCTAACTGTCAGCATGGTCCCTCTCTGCATTTCTAGAGGTTACACAGATATATTTCATATGCCCACGAAATGGAAATTGAAGTTTGCCAATTTCTAGTTTTTGGCCACCTGTTGCTCTTCACCACTACTATTTAATAGACATGGTTTTGCACATGGAGCAGGTTAAAAGTTTTACTGGACTTAAGGATCTGATACTTCCAAAGTCCTCCACAAACATCAGATACACTTGCAGACAGGAACGCTGAAGTACAGATTTCTACACCATGATGAAAAAGAAAGAGACGCTGGAGCCTTAAAAAAAAAAAAAGAAAAGAAAAGAAAAAAAGAAAATACACCTTTTCATTTTAGTTTCACGGGATTCAAATGATTTACAGAAATTCCCTAAGCAATTTTTCTGCAGCACAGCTCCCTAATGAGGCTGGGGAACCAGCTTCTCCCCACACTACAACAAATAGCTAGTTGGGACTGAACAAAATCTTTCTTGGCTAGTGCAGGTCTGTGACGAGCATAAAAGGTAAACTCAGTCTTTCAAGGTGGAAATCATGCTAGTGATGACAAGCTGCTGGCCATAGCTTAGCCAGCAGCCAGCCATCTATTCTACTGATAGACCATCCCATTACATACTCTTGATTTTGAGACATATGTTTGGGGTACACTAACATAGGTTGCTTTTTCAACAACAGTTACCTGGCATATTGTTTCAAGTGGTTATCTTCAAGCAGTCTCAAAACTGAATAAACAGTGAGGAAAACATCCAAAATTACCACTTGCCCTATAAAATTTTGGCATAAATAGGATCTCAAGATATTTAATGATATTATCTTGGACAACTGGGAAGAATGAGATAGAAATGCTTCATAAGTCTAGAGAAAAAAAATAAAGAATAGCCATTACAAAAAGGAGGAAACAAACCAAACAAAAAACCCGATGAGGTGTTTGCTGATAGGGAATTTGTATTCCTTTTAAAACATTATCTTATGCATTGTCAATCTTGTCTGTTCAAGTGACATCATCTCTCCAGATATGGCCTGTCTAGCTACTCACAAATAAAAGTCAGAGAGCCATCCTGGGATCTTGTCACATCCATCTCACACAGGAAGAAGAAACCTGACAGTGCTTGGGATGTCTTGGCAAGAAGAAGCAACAAAGAGCAGCCAGGAAGGGAAGCAGGGAAGAGCAGGGAAGAGATGCATCTCTCAGCAGGGAAGAGATGCATCTTGATAGATTCCCCCTCTCATTCTTCTCCAACCTCCGGGCCCAGCTGGACTCAATGTCCCAACTGTTCTCCCCATTAGGTTGGGGGACGCGGGAAGCGCGTGGCTGGCAATACACCCAACAAGCTCAAAGGGATCTGAGAACACCCTCAGGTTCACAAGCACCCAGAGTTTGCCAAATCATTTCAGCTCATCTCTAATTGTCAGCGATCTCTATTAGCTCAGTAGTGTAGCTTTGACATAAGGATGAACAGAAGGGTTGTTACTGGCTAGTGATAGGAGAGAAGCTTCTGGTCCAAGGAAGAAAAGCATCTTCCATGGCAGAAGGAGGATCTTTTTTTCCCTTTCCACATAGGCTATACTATATGGAAGGCTAACCAACAGAAAACAAAGAGACTACACAATGGATGTCCATCAGCTTAAACTTTTCTTAATACCACGTTTAAAAAAAAAAAAAAAAGAAAAGAGAAAAGGCTTTATTGTAGTGCTTCACAATTGTAAGCAATAACAGATCCATTTTATAATCATCTCCAAGAGAAAAAGAAGAAAAAAAAAAAAAAAAGGAAAATAGCATCATGCACAGCTATCACAGTACAGCACAGCTCCATTTGAACCTTGGGCTACAGGAGATGGCTAGTCTGATGGTGGCAGCTCCTTCTCCAGAGCATTTCCCTCTCAGATGGCTGGTCCCTCCAACACCCAGTGCCATGGTGCAACTTGCCGCATGCCAACTCAAGCTAAATTTATGTAGATGGAAAGAAAAGGGAGAAGGGAAAGAAGAGTCTTGACTAAGGGCTAAAACTGCTCTGAGACCACATCTTCTCAGTTTACACCAAAATTCTGATCTTTCCACATTATTTCCATGAACAACAGCCCAAGTTAATAGGACCTAAAAATACCCCAAACACATTTTTAGTTTTGCAAACAGTGTTTCATTCATGCATGTCTGCCTGGTGATGCATCATTACAATTGTAATGAGATAGCTTCCAATCCTGGAAGGGTATATTGCTCAGTGTACCTGGAATGCTAAAGAGTGACTGAAGCCCTATACCACATTAAAATTAGCTTCACCACATAGAAATGAGAGAGAGATTAAGTCAGACCTGGAGCTAGAAGTTACCCGAGCTTCCCAAATGGGCCAGGGCCACAGCCACCCCTGCTTTAGACAATTTTTTTGCCCAATACGACAACCAGCAAAAGCGTCCCTTAGATCCCAGGAGCGACCTCAGTTACATGTTAGATCCTGGGATGGGGTCAGGCATTCAGGTGGCAACTGCACCCACTCACAGAGGCAGGCGGCTTTGCTGCTTGAGATGAGATGTACCACAAACAGGGCAAATAAACCACCCTAAATTAAAGCGCTTCCAACATAACGCAATTACACTACATAATGTTTACTTATCTTATATACACTCAGAGAGAAGATAAATGTCTAGTAAAAACCACAATCCACTATTAAACAGCTATAAAATACTTTGCTGTCTTCCCATTTCAAAAGCTCCCATAGTATAAATCGTGGTCAAAAGTTCAGTGAACTGTCTTGTAGTCTGGTGCTCCATTCAAACCCTGCTATTTCCAGAGAGTCTCCTGACACCGTATCTAATTTCCAAAATGAATATGCTTTAATTTTCCTTCTTCATGCATTGTGCTTTTTCCTCATTTAAAACAGCAACAGCCTCTGGCAGTAAAGGACATCACATTTCTGTGCGAGATGAAGCTTTTTCCCCCCCCTATATGCAGGAGAATGGCATGGGTCAAGGGAGAAAAAATGTATGCAAAAAACATCACACCCCACTGACCCCAGTATATTTTACATTACAATTTTGCCATTTCCAATATAGGTTCATTTTGCAGTGGACCATATCAGCCATATTTCAGGATTTACAAAAAAAAAAAAAGAAAAAATCAGTACCTGGAGCATTGTCTGCATACAGTATGTCCTAATGCAATATAAGGATTGTCTTATTAATGTGTAGTGTAGCTTGTAGAGAACACACACGCATGCAGGGAATACTTATGCATGCCAGGGAGGCAGCACAGGTGTACCTTCTGTGGATTTGTACATACATTCAATTATATCTGCAGATAATACGCAAATGCATTTTTATGTCTTAAAAAGCAGAGTGCTATACCCTGCAGGTGAACCCCCTGAAATCAGGGGGATTTTCAGGGGGCGGGGGGGGGGGGGGGTGCCATATAAGCCTTCCTCCCCTGAGCCATTAAAGTCCCCATAATGGGGCACCTGACACAGGTTCAGACATTCAAGCTGAGGTTGCCATGTTTTCAGTGGGCAACAAAAGTAGCTTTGTCTCCTGGCATATATTAACAGGCCTCCTTCCACCTGTTAGCACAAGCAGAGATAATTCAGAGCCTGATTGGAAAGGCACAGAAGGTTCTGATAGCTTCTCAGTTCAGCTGTGACCACAAGCTCACAAATTAATTTAGCTGGGACACCTGAAGTCTGTGTTAATACAGCAGGGTTTCTCTGAAACTGCAGCAGTGGAGGAAAAGATGCACCTTTTGTTCTCCCAACCTTCCTCCAAGACCAGAGACACCAGGAAAAGGTTGAAGTTGAAACTTGGGTCAATCCCTGTTTTAACCAGGGGTAAAAACCACAAACTCTACAGGAGCATCGCCTGACTAAAGACCATGACAATTTTGACTTCATGTACTGCAAAGACCATAATGCTTATGGAACTGGCACATCTGACCATTACAAAAAAAATCATCATCCACTATTTTGACAGAAAGTCAACGTCTGACTTTCTTAAGAAACACCAATTCCCATAAAATCTTGCTGCTATCTACAGATGATCAGCTAGGTGAAGACTCACAAGAGAGGCAATGCACACATACAGGTGCCTAAAGGTTAAATGTGCCAACAAAGCAGAATCACGTAATGGGGGGTTAATATAAGTGAGTGGAGGGATTAAAAGTTAAAAAAAAAAAAGGTTCTCACCACACAAAGACAAAATCATCATCTTTCACATCAAGCGACTACGCTACCTTGCAACTGCCATAGAAAGGAGCAACTTCAGGTCCTACAATGAGCAAACTTTCTCTGCTCATCACCTCAAAAAACCTTGAAGCACTATCACACTGCAAAGCTTTAAGACCTTAGAAATAACAGAAAGACTTACCTGAAGATCAGGGTAGCCCAAGACAAGGAGACCCACGTGGTTGGATAGAGATGTTCAGAGGGAAGGTGAAGCAGCATGCAGTAAAGCTGCCTGCACCAGGAGCAAACAAGCTCAAACCATAGTGGAAACAGCTCCACAGGTGTTTGGGATACACTAATTAACTCCCTTTAGTTTATTGGTTGCAATTGCTCCATACCCTGCCAGCTCGGCTCCCCAAGCCCTGACTCAGCATAGCCTAAATCCTGGTATGGATCTGCTTCTGGGGTAGATAAAGCAGCTTTGGGTTCTTTCAAAGTCCTGGCCAGGTAATTGGAGTGGGGACTGGCTGGGGCACTATGGGAAAAGTGTCTCCTTTAAGAGAAGGCAGCTGGGAGCCTTGAGACCCTAGGGATGAGAGGTGGAGACAGTGTCCTGAAGATGAACCTAAGTGCAATTGCAAGAGCAGCACTTTATTGTTGTTGTTGTTGTTTTAAGTAGAAAAGGTAAAACATGCAATATTTTCTTCAGCTATCAACTCTCTTAAATGTCAAGAAGAAGCATCCTGTTGCCTGGCAAGTTGTGGACTCGGGGCTCAACAGGTTTGCGTGCTTATTATCAGCATTTACCTGAAGTGGTTTTTAATAAAAGCTTTTGAAGAAAGAAAATCTCCTGCCTGAGATGAGGCATTGGGAACCTGAATGGAGGCCCCTGAGAGTTGCTGAGCTACTTAGTGGCAGTCAATTGCATCCCTGATATATCCCATTCCTTCATAATTGCAAATCCCCTCCACGATGCTCTGCATTGGACCCACTTTTCTATAAGCAGTTATTGGATGGGAACCTGACAGTGGTGTTTACACCTCTACGGTCTCAAGAAGTATCTCTCTGGCAAACATTGCTGTGTTTCAAGTGGCCAATTTGAGCAAACTAGATGTGGCTGAGGGCAGGACTTGGCCCTTTCTATATTCATTTAGGGCTTTGAACTTATCAAAATGAACCTTGATTTCATAAACTAATAATAATAATAATAATAATAATAACGTTCCCTTTGGCTTCAGAGCACCAGTTCCACCAAAGTACTGACTTTTGAAAGTTCAACTGCTAATGGCAAGCTATTTTGAAAAGGGAAAAGTCTGGAGGCAAATTATGAGGGAAAGAATAGATATTAATCATTTTTAAAGTCATTCTGTCTCAGGCATTATTTTCCTTTTCTTTCATTATTCATGATGAGTTTTTTGCTTCAAGGCCAAGTGCATTCATAGGGCCTGACCCATCCAAACACAACCATGACTGTCTGAACAATGCAGCACAGCTGAGTCTAGATAAAAAAAGAGTCCAAATGAAAAGATTTTAAAAAAGAGAGATTTTTTTAAACAGTGGATCTAAACACACACATGAAAGTATAATTCTCCTTCTGATCAGTTCATTTCCCAGTATTCGGTCCACTGTGTTCCCATCCCATCCATCCTGCTGGAGGATCTGCAGTATGGGAGTCCCAACAAGCAACTCATTTCATTTGCTGTTTCTCTGACTCTACCTCTCTGGCCTCTAAAGCCAGCTTGGTGATGTCAAGACTCCTTTGGTCAAGGGAAGGTCTCTTACCTTTCTTTTTTTAGCTTAATTCCAGAGCTAATGGAAACTCAGTAGCTTTGTTCATAACTTGAGTAACCTGTACGGCCTTTTGCTGCTGCAGGGCATGAGAGGACACCATGAAGAAGTGAGCCTAGAAACATTTGCAGCTCTCTCTGCTATGAAATTGAAGGGCTTGGGAAAAAAAATCTCAATCCAGGAGAGGTTTTTCCCCCAAAAAACTCCCTCGGGAGACATTTTTCCCATTTTGGGTGTGGAAAGCACCAGGATTGCTGCAGGTAGACTCACGCATTAGGACACAGATGGACATGGTGTCCGCGGCAACTTGCTCTTGCCAGAGGATGAGGGGGGACAGAAAGAAGTTTTCAGACCAGAACCAATAACAATTCATGAACCTGTTTTCTCCTCCTCTGGTAATTCTCAGCATCCCCAAGTAGCCCCATCTTTGTATGCTGCCCAAGAAAAATGGCAACTCAGGTTCCCTTTGCTTCGGGGCGGGGGGGGGGGGGGGGGGGGAATCCAACAACATTACCTTGGTGTATTTATATTTGTAACCATGTTCCCTGGAAGAGAGGAGTTTACAATGGAATATCTTTGGCAACCTTGAAGGCAACTGGTGTACTTTGCACTCTGTGAAATAAACTCAGCAACATGTATCCTCACTCAGACTCGCAGATGCGTGCATCTGCAGAACATGCTGTTAATAATTAATATAATTGTATAAACCCCTAGGTATATAAATACACAGACAGATCCTCACATTTTGCCTGCTTCTCTGTAACAAATACCCAAACTGAAACAAATTTAACAAGATGCATTATACAAATCTGCAGACAGAAGTTGTATCAAAATTTTAACTATCTTCAGCAAGAAAGCACTTCTATTTCCAGTAACGCTGGCAGCATATACTGTAGCTAGGCAGCCGCATTTATTTTCAATTATCATTTTTGCCTTTTTATACAGCATAATGAAATGCCTGGTAAATTATACATTTTTGTAAAACACAAACTTGTCTCTTTATTTGCAGCTCAAGTCTTGCAGTATCGTTTTGTCTGCAGTAGTTCTAGCTCTTTATGAGAGGCCAATTACTTTTGTTAGCTGTAACACACAGAGTGTGATATCTTACTCGCCAGTACTCACTGAGATGCAGCCTTGTGCAACGTGACCACGTCTAAAGCTCAGACCTTCGGAAAAAAGGGTGAAGTGTCCCAGCACCCTGTTTGCCATAACATCACCCATACTCATTTGCTCCATCTTCAATACCTAAGATTTTCAACCCAGCCTCTGCTAAACAAAAGCAGATTTTTTAGGGGAAAAAAACCCATGTATAGCTGCTCCCCCCAGTCTCCCTTTAGAAAGATGCGCTCATGGCAGATGGATCTCAATATGCCGTCTCCCAAATCTTAAGCAACTCTGAAAATATAAAGTTCACTTATATCAGTGGGCCACATATATATATATATCTACACGTCTTCATTCCCTGTCTCTTTAACTGGCACTTTGAACTAGCGAACACCTCTTTAATCTTGCCCTATTATCATCCTAATAGTACCTCCCGATATTCATAAATGTCTAGCAAGACTTTCAGCTATTTGGTATGAAGAAGAACTATCCAGCTAAATTGAGAAGATTACCACATCACCACATAAATCAGTGACAGGCTGCGTGTTATTACAGTTGATTTTTGTTGACAGTTGGCTGTAGGCAGTTGTGTTTCAAATGCCTTTTTTCACTGGGAAATTAAACAAAATTCCATGCAAAATGCAGCCCTCCAGTTCAAAAACTGTAAATCCAAAATTAGCATTTCATACTTTAAAAGGTAGCACAGCACAATTTTCCATTGAAAGGTCTGTACAGTTGTCACAAATGGGTGCTTCACACATGACACTAATGCTACTGATGCCTTTTAAGAAAGCCACCTTTCTCTGATATTATTTTCTTCTCCTAATAATCTGCATACACTATAGTTCATCCCTATGGAAAAGAAAGAGAGCTCACTTACTTATCTCTCATATGGGAGCATTATGCTTTCAGCAATTCAGACAGATAGGCTGGATGGGAGTGGGGTTGCCGAATCCTCCGTGATAAGATGGAACAAATTGTGGTCAGTGAAAGGTTAATCTTCCCTCTCTGAGTCTCTCCTTCCGTCTCAGCATAACCTGGAGAGCAAAGAAAATGTGAGACTTACAAAGTGAAAAGACACCGGCACAAAACACTGCTCCTACTGGATCGTGTAGCACTTCATATACAAGGGCCACACATGACCTAATTAACAAAAAGCCATTACTAAAAGTCAGGAAAGCAGCTTGGGCAATACACAGAGAGGACCAGAACCTGTGAAGGAGTTTCTGCTTCCAGCAGCTGCTGATTTGCCATTTTTTGGCTCGGGTATTGCCCACTGCTAAGCCAATATTTTAGGGACTCTGGTGTCAGCAAGTCACCCAAGCAGCAGCAGTTGAGATAGAGCCCCTTCCCCATCTCAAGACAGGTCCCTGACCTCGGCTTCTTCTCGGATGCTAGCTTGGAGAACACCACCACCACAAGAAGTTTACAATTGTGGCTATATATAACACAGTGTATTGAGGCAAAGAACTGCAATGCTTACTCCTGGGCATGGGAACAGATGTATAATGGAGTTTGTCAGCCAGAAGATACGTGAGTCTTCATGCAAATACTTTGCTGGCAGCTACCTGGCTTCTGGCCATGGAGAGCCCAACATCCTCTGGTCAGAACTACTGGGCTGAAAACCAAATCACCAGTCAATTGTATCTGGTTCATTTTTCTCCTGTATTCAAGGGCAGAGGTGTAAGGCCATGGGGACGATGGCCCATGTGAAGGATTGCCCTTTCTCCCAGTCCTGTCCTCAGAGAGGAGCTAAGGATGGAGAGTCCACCTAGTGATCTCTGAGCTGGTTAATCCCACCTCTTGTAACCAAAACGAAAATACATTCATAGTAGCCAGTGTCGATAAAATTATTTCAGTCAATATTGAAATGGCTTCAACTGACTTTGTCATCAGGCATTTTAAACAGCCACCTCTCTCTCATTTGCTCATGGCTGAGTCAAGGTTTATTTTTTACAGCATGTGCCAAACCTTTCCCTGGTGTAACTCTGCTGACAGAACCAGACAAGATGTCCATGAGAGCCTGGCCCCAATCATCCACGATGGGGCAAGGTATGTCACCTATACAAAAAAGCTTTTGGCACTTTACTAATGGTTAGATTTGCACCTGATTACAGGCAAAGACTAAATGAATTGAGTCAAATAAAGTGAGGTACTGGTTGCTTAACAGTTGCCCTGCTGGGGAAAAAGACCTGGCCAAGAAGGGTGGAAAACGGCAGCACAAGAGAAAACAGTGAATATGATGGAGCAATCCTGTGTTGTCTATTGAGGAGAGGTTCGAAACAGGACTAAGCTTTGCTGTTGAGTGAGCTGCAGCCTATACGGAATGATTTAAGGTAGCATTTGTTCAACACTGGAAATATTTATACTTAAGATCTCTATGGAATATCATGAAAAGGATTATGCCACTAATACATTCTCTTCTAACTCTATATGCATATTTAATATCTTAGTATCTGATTTCCAATGAATATTTCTTGCAAATTTTCAAAACACACAAGAGGTGACCTCCCATTTCTGCTTGGGACCGGCTCCTCAGGAAAACCAGGCAGTGAGACACAGACCAAACTGGCAGTGTGAAGGAGCATGGTCCACAGGGAAAACACAATTTACCAACCAAAAAATGCCCAACACAAACGTGAAGCAGCAAAAACAAAAGCAGGTTTTAAGTACAAAGCTGCCTGTTCTGATAAAGATGGGAAACCAAAGTGCATGATCACTGGGGAGAAGAAGCTGAGCTGAATAAGACATTATTGCCAAGAATAATGCTTGAAACGATGTCTGATGAGGACTGCCATTGCAGGCAGAAGGTGACACAGTTTGTATACACAGACAGGTATTTTCTGTCACATGAAAAGCCTGAGAAGCGTGGCATCTACCTGTGCCTTCAGAGACAAGAGAGGTTGCTCACTCCATGGTACAGGGGAGTCCTCCTCCAGGTCCATGCTCATGCCAGGAGGACACAGAAAGGCTGATAGAGCAGAGGGAGATTTAGGGGCACATGTGCACCCTCACCCCAACTAGAGGAAGGCATCGCAAGTGCCAGAGGCTGATGAAGGAGACACAAGGGCTTTGCTTGTGGAAGAGCCCAGCAAAGAAGCCCAGCTGCAGCAAAGCTGATGTTGTGCCAAGGCATCCCACTGCATCAAACGGCCTCACAAAAGAAATCAGCAAACTCGCACAAAGAACACATCAACAGCTGAAATGATCTTTAAATAGAGAAGATGAGGCAATCTGGGGTGGCAGTAGGGAGAACAGGTGAAGAACAGGAAGAGTGGGAAGCTTGGCTGGCCATTGCGGCAGAGCAGGTTGCTCCAAAGAGTCTGCGCAGCTTTAGATATGGAAAGTCTTCTCCTGTCATTCCCTGACATGCAATTCTTTAAAACTTTTGTTTCTCCAAAACTTTTGGTTTTGGCATCCCTACAGACATTGTGTAAAGGGGAGAGTTACTGGGTTTGTTGTTTCAATGAATATAAAGGGTGCAAGCAACCCCTCCACTCATCTGGCATCATTTTCTGCACAGCCCAGGTGATTACATATCAACAGTAATTTTTGTACTGAACCCAGTAAGATGCAATGAAATCACAGTGCTTATTTCACAGAGACATCCGGCTTCGACTGAAAGATCGCATTCAGCTTTGGATCATAAGCCTGGGGATGTCATAAGAACAAGTCAATTATTCCAGAAACGAAGGGAAATACTTTACAAATTTTAGCTGAACTAAGTAAAGAAGAGAAATAAATCTGTAAACCATAAAATAGTGCATCTGTTTATAATTATTATCATACAAGAAATATAATGTTAGTTGAGCAACATAATTCTTTTTGTGTTTTGGGATTTCCTACTTTGCATCTTTTTGCCTACAGATCTAGATCTCCAGAACAGATAATTTTTTTTTTTCCTGGTGCCACATATAAATGCCTCTTGACAGGAAATTTTTCCTTTCAAATTATTGTTCATGTGGCTGTACTCAGAAAATGCAGTTCAAATACTCTTCTTTCACTTTGTTCTTACAAGTTGTGAGTAATACCCAGAATCGTTCACATGGCAAGAACTGCGCTCATGACAGGAGTCTTGAAATAACGTCAGCTGGCCGTCGCTCACAAGGCTCGAGTACTGCAGTCTCTCCTGACTCCAGGCTCATCGGTATTAGCAGCTGAAGCTGGATTTAACTGCTGGCCAAATAACAGAGATATGCAGGCTTAATGCACTGTCTTGAGTTGAGGTGCCCAGCAAACTCTTCAGGAAAAAATAAATTTATAAAATATCCTAAGGGATATGAAAATCGGAGCTGAAATTTAGTATTTTCCAACTGCTCTCACCCTTTCTCCTGGGACTGCTGTTGATCTTTGATCACTTCCCTCATTTACAAATGCTGTCATCTCGCTATTCTCCTCCTACTCCGTATCATCAATACAAATCTGGAAACAATGGCTTTCTTACTGCTAAAACATTGCAACATCCCGCTATTTGTTTCCTCTTCTAAAACGGATCATTCATTATAACCCATATCCCCCAAAGAATTTTATCACTTGAAACCTGTTTGCAGTGAATCTAAAGTAGCTGGAAAATCATCTTCTCAGAAATTCCTGCATACGCTGGAGCCGACTTCTCCTGGAAGCCCAATAAAGTGCCGAGTCCCTCTGCAGGCAATATCCATTTTTCTTCTTTCTGATACAGTCTCCAGCAGTAACCCCTGCAGCTGTGCACGATCCATTTTTTTGCCACTGAAATTCACTGCTCAGCTACGTTAGCTCTTGTACCCACTTCATTCTGGAGAGTTGCGATAATTGCCTCCCTGCTTCATCATTCCCACCACCTCCATGCTTATCGCAGAGGTCAGCTTTTCTTTTATCTCTTCTATAACCAACTTGTTATTTGCTGCTTTCTCTTGCAAGGGACAGGCTGCTGCTCCCTGGCTCCTGCCCCATTCCAGTTTTCAGAGTGTTTCCTCCCAAATGGACATCTCTACCTCTCAGCATTTGAATGTAGTATTTTATTTAGTTTTCTATGGTCCCCAGCAGCAGCAGAGGGTTTGGGTGAACGCTGACCTGTGTGATAGAGTATCACCAAAACACATATACCTGCAGTTTGAGAGCTGTGTGAGCAGGGGTTTTCCCAAAAGATCTGGGCAACCATTAGGATTGCAGAGTTTTTTCGTAATAAACTAAATAGATGTAATGTGCTCACTGCTTTTTACTTCAGGAAGGTTATGCAACCTAGTAGTATTAAAATACATTAAAGGTGAGGCTTGCGACCCAAATTGCCTAACTGCTGCTGGAAAAGAAATGCCGAATAGAACACAAAATACTGTGGAAAGCATACTACTCTGCTAATGGTGAAGGTAGCTATGGCTATGCAATATTTACCATTGGGGAAACTCAGACCGCACCTTCCCTTTGAACTATTCACAGTTGAGAATAAACCCCAATGTCAGTAGATACATGGGTGAAAATTCAAAGTGCATGAAAGGGCAACCACCCCTCACTCTTTTAAAGTCACCAAACTATCTAAATACCATTGGAGACACTAAAAAAAGATGCAGATGATCAAATTCTGCACTAACCTACAGAATTGAGGAGGACTTTTCCTTGGGACATACCATTTTTTGAAACAACAGCAGATTCTGGACAACTGAGGCATGTGTGATAAGGTCTGGAATGCACAGGCAGAACCGGGCTTACTAAAATCAGCCTCGAAGCATTGCTCACAAATTGTCACCAAAGCACTGTGAGAGGAGTGCAGACAGGGCAACTTTTGCAGCGATACTAATGACACTTTTACTTCCTGGGGCTTTCAGCGGATGCTATGTACCTGTTTCCCTCTTTGAAAATGTGCCTCTTCATGTAAAACAAGAGGTCTTCACATTTTTAAATAACACATCCACTCACGTAAAATATCTCCTTTGCCTAGGCGAACTAGACATTGAACAGCAGTGATGCTATCTGGAAATACAGGTGTTTTCTGGAAATACAGGTGTTTCCAGCTTTTCAACCCATGTCGGTGCAATGCATTTGAACTCAGAATTATCAATTATAATTCATTACAATATTAACAACAACACTGACCATGCATACATACATAAAAATGCAGTTCTTTGCTGTTGCTTTAATGCTAGCGAGAAGCCCACACAGGCTGGGTGACCACACACACAGCGCACCAGGACAAAAGAGTATGGCTTCATCCTGAGGCCACCAGACCAGCAGGAAAGGTTGAGTCTAGTCCCATGTCTGCCACCAGCCAGCCCAGCAACCCTGAGTCACTTTGCTTTTTTTTTCCCCTCCCACTGTTGTCTATTTAAATCTGAATCTCTGTGAGACAGCAAATGTTTTTCTTCAATGGGGTGTGCACAGTTCCTGCCATGGTGGGACTTGTGGCTCAGCTGGGACCTTGAGGTACTGTGGCAAGAAATCAAGCAGAAACAGCTGGCAGGTAAGAAGCAGCACCTCTTGACCTCAGCAGAAATCTTCTGATTTCAGAGGTGGCTTGTTTTAATCCAAGAGAGCAAAATAGGCTTGGGTATCATCCAAGTTTGGACATTCCTTGCTATCTCCATTTCTTGAGAGTGAAAAGGCAGCATTTGCTACTATGGTGGGGAATTTGGGTTTTGCAAATTACTTTATTTCTTTCTCCAAGAGAGCAAGAGGGGGGCCACCTTTTCACGAAAGATCTGTGAGCATGCCAGCTGCCTCTCACTTCTCATTTTCTTTTAAAAATCAAGCCATAGACCACACAATGCCGCACGACATTAACGCCCAGAGTCTCCTGAGCCCAGCAGGACCTCAACCACTGCCATTTGAGTAGCAGACAGACACAAAAAAATCTGAAGAGCTACCAGGGCATGCGGTGGCCACTTCGCATCTGACACCTGCAACGCAGGGCCCAGTGGAAAGCCCCGTGACCAGCTTGAAAGCACTGCCTGCGCGTGCATACCTGTAATGGAGGGGATGTTCGGGGCCAGCTCTCAGGGACAAAACACTCTGAGCATAAACATCTCCTTGCATAGGTCCCATAGGGCAACTCGTGCCACTGCAGCACAAACTGCCCCACAGCTGGTGGCAGCAGGGATGCGACAGGGGATATAGTTCATTGCTTCTTGCAGGCAGAGCCACCAGCCACGTGCCCAGGGTGAGAGCACGACCCGTCGAGCTGCTGCCTGTGCTTGGGGACAGCTGAGCCCCAGCCTGGCCAGGATGCTCCCACGGAGCTCCTTCCTCCCATGCCTCATATCGCCCACATTTGGGGACTCCACTGCTGCACTCAGCACATTTGCAAGGCACCATCATGGACAAATTACTATTTTACACTTCATGCGCGTGGACACAAGGAAGCTCCACTTCACCCCCATGTACTTATTACTTTATACCTGTTTCCGCCTCCGAAACGTGTCAGTATTGCTTAACGTGGCTGTCCCTGCGGATGTGAGCAGGGTGTGTTTTCAACTTCTCATCTGAAATATTTGCATGAGCGGCTGGTTTCCTCTCTGCCCTGCTGGGGAGGGGAATATCTTTGTCTCACTTCTCCATTCCGTCGTGATCTATAGAAGTAAGTTCAAAAGGGCAGGAATGAGGGTCTGACATCCTGACGCTCTGACTCACCCTCATGAAAGTTATTGGTGTCAGTACAGCTACAGCTGCTCGTTTCCTCCCCAGCCTCTTTAATTTCTGTTCCTTTGCCACACTCGATGATAAACAATAATGAGCTTTTACATTCCCTTGCTAACTACTTCATGTCTCACAGTCACAGGAAAACACAGATACACCCATACATACATATACACACACATACATACAATTTATCAGTCAACTTCTGGAAAAAAACTTGATATATCTACTCTGAAGATATGTGCAGGTTGTGGCCTTCAGCCTTACTGGCTTTTAAAAAGCTAGTGATGGTAGATATTGTAATAGCTTTTACTGGATTAACGTAAAAACTCGGGTGCTGAAGAGCTTTTTCTTCCTCTTTTTGCACCAAAAACTGTGGTTTGCACTCTGCATTTGTTAGCCCAATAAAAGTTGTGTTATGCTTGATACCTTAAATTCCCCATTCTCCAGCACAAAGCAATCTGTCTCTGTGTATCACACTCCCAGTCTTCACGTCTGAGTACCTATAAAGAGATTGCCAAGTAAAATGTTGTGAACGCAGCTCTCCATTCTCACTCACTAAAACTTTGTTGAATTTGCCTAGTTTTACACCTATTATAGCTCAAAGACTCTTTTCCTCTCTCCTGCGGGGTTATGGAAGCAGCAAAAGTGGTGTAGAAGGAAAAGCTTCAGACGAGCTCACCACTTTCTCCTTTTAAACTGCTGAACAGAACTATTAAGGTCTCAAAGATTTATTTTTCTCTGGTTTTGTTTTGTTTTTTAATCACTGGCTACCACAACTCAAAATGCTTCATCTGTATCAGCAGCTTTAGTCACACTGATAATGCAGATTTCCGGGCAAGATACTCGGAGTGAGCCTTCTGTATGGTTTTCTTCTAACACCAAGAGTACAGAGAATTTTAATCTAACAATTGACTTCATTCTCTCGTTTGAGTTTTCATTTTCCCCAAATGGCAGGAGAGGAAAAAAAAAAAAAAAGAGGAAAGAAAAAAGAAACACAATTTTTATTGCATGGAAAACGCCTGAGGGGAATGAACTAAATTCAGCACTAACTTGCAAAGGCAGATTTTAAAGTTGCAAAATCAGAGCATAATTTGGCCCAATATTTTGTTTCAGTGTTTGGTTCAGTGGAGAAACCAGGACATGTTTTTTCCTGCCTGGGAATTATTGTTAAAATGAAAAATGAGTTTTCATAGACCGAAAAGTATCATTGCTGCAAGCAAGCATGAACAATGCTAAAACTTGATCATGCGTAAAACCTAAGTAGTGGCCAAAAAAGTGCTTTTCTGAGAAAGCTGGCAATCCCCGTTTTGGAAAGTTGTGCGATACCCCACGCCAGCTTGCTTTACCAGTGCCGTCTGTGGAAATTGCTGTCCTTGAAACAACGTCTACCTAATTTGTAGCATTTAATAACTAACAGCATATAATTTTAAGTCCCAGCAACACTTTGCTAGTTCCTGCTTTTAATTGAACCTGACTCATAACAATGTGGGAAGTGGCAATTTGATAGGTGTGATGCTGGACCTGCAGCCTGAGATGAGCAGGGCCCGCAGTGGCGGCGTTATCCTGTGTGTGCTGGCACTGGCGCGCCTGGCAGGACCCCCATCCTCTTCTCCTAAGGACGCATATTAATTCAGAGTCCTGTCAATCAGGGCTCGTTACTATGGTAATGATGGGCCTAAACTAATCAAGAGCCACTCACCTCTCTCTGCAAGTATGTGCGAAGAAGCCTGTGGTGAGAATCCGGCCACAGAGCTCCTCTGGACCAAGGGAGCAGGAAAGGCATGTGATAGGAGCTCAATGATGTATTAAAAATGCATGTTAATTAATGAGATTTTTAAAATTATAGATTTTCTTGCACCATAACAAGTATGCAAGCGGCAGGAGGGCTGGTCACAGGCGGAGCAGGCAGCTACCACCTCCTCACTGCCTGGCAAGGCCATTATTTCTGCCTCTACAACCCCTACACATCCTCCATCAAGGCCAGGAAATAAAAAGTCCCATATGTTACAACGCACCCTGAATATATTGTGTAACAGCAGCTTGGACATCATTCAGGCATTAAAGCAGAGATCTGCATGGGCCTAAAGCAGATCTGTGCACCTTACCACCATTTGAGCCTCTGCATAGGAAAATCCAGAGCAGTTTTGACTGAGGTCCACACCCATCAAACCTCCATCTCACAGGAGTCGGCTGAGTTTCGGCGTGCAAAGTCTCGAGGCAATTCTCTATCTGCTTCTGAATTTGTTTTGCAATTGCAGTATGTCTCTGTCCATGTGCCATTAAGAGCTCGATTCTTTCATTTCCCCCCCCCCCCCCGCCCGCCTTTTTAAAACATCATGTTTATGCAAGTGGACAGGAGGCTCTCATATCTGGGTCACACGTTTGCTGGAGGTCATTGAAAGGCTACAAAATGGAGCATGCCTAATTCTGCTATTCCAGAAGTTTTCTCACATGTACTCAAGACAATTATGCCTATTAGATGAGTTCATTAAATTTCAGAAATCCTTTGAAATTCTGACATACCAAAAAAATACATTTCCGTTTCTTCTAATGCCTCCTATAAACACTTTAATCCAAGGAGGTGCTGGGGACCAGAGCTTGGCTGCCTGTGATGTGGCCAATGTATTAAGCGTGTCCTGTCTCCATTGCTAGCTGAATAAACTAAGTAAATAAAACAGAGCACTGGGGTCCATCAAGTGACCTTTTGCAGCATCACTGTCATCGGCCCAAGCATCACTCTACCGAGAATAATTTAGAGACATGGGATAAATGTCACCGATGCTCTTTAAGAGCTGTGGGGTTTGCAACAGGATGGGACATGCAAGGCATTTCCAGGACCAGGAATTGGCTTAGTGCTGAGCCAAGAACTTCAGGGATGCAGGAGGAAAGCAAAGGCAGGCTCCATGTGTCCTTGTCAACTCCTCTGCACTCCTCTGGGTGCTGCTGTGTGGGATACCCTGGTCTCTGCCCTCCCCAAAGGAGCACGGGGACTGCAGAAGAGCATTTCTTAGGCTAAGGCACACATGGAGAAAGAGGGCACACCTGAGCCGTGAAGCATGGGCAGAACCATCCTATTGGGAAGTAGCTTTTCCCACAAAGAAATGTCCTGATATTCAAAGGTCTGAGCATCAGTAACTGCCTCATGAGTAAAGAGGAGCTGCAGCTGCCCAGTCATTGCAGTTACATCCCACAAATGCTTAGGTGCCTCACAGCAACCACGTATGAATACTTTCTTGTAAGGAGTACTACAATACATGCAAACAAAACTTAATAGTTTATTGTTGCAATGTTAATACTACGCAAAGGCGATGTCATGGGATTGGTTTGGCATCAAAAAGTTCTGGGAACCTACACAAAAAAATAAAATATTGCTTAGGGTAGCATGCCTCTGAGCAGCACAGTCACTTCTGGGGAGCTCTGTATATCCACTGTAGCAATTTGGAAATTAAAATGTACACAAGATGATAGCTCATTAAGAAGTGTTTCTTGTCGGTGGGTAAGAGAGCATTTATCATAGTTGGCCCACACCAACAATCAGCTTTGGACAGAAGCCACCTTTACTAATGAGTGGGAGGGAACAGTTTTTAATCTCTCTGAGATCTCTTATCAATTGATTTCGGATGATGTATGGTAGGTTTTATTCTCCAAGAATTACGATACTCCTCAAGTGCCAGCCGAGACCCAATATGGTTTTTCGTATGGCTTTGTCTCCTGACACTATGTCATTTCATCCTGACACCATCGCGGTCTCCCTGCAGACTCTCTGCTATTGTCTTGTATTATCCTTGTCTCCCTGGCCTTGCATTGTCCTGCTTTCCCTGTGATCACACTAACTCAGATTTAAACAAATGGGGGGGGGGGGTGGGTGGGGTGGTGGTGGAATAAACCAGCTGATACCTTTGATTAATTTTAGCCACAAAATATTAAACAAGATAGTTTGCAACTCTGCGCTTGCTGTTATTGTGAGAATTAACTCACGTAGACTGATTATGTTTATTCTGCACTTGCCAGAGAGTCACGTAAAGCCCTTGAATACTACATGTGTATGATGGCAGCCAGAAGGCATTATACTGGCATTGAGAGAGCGCCTTTGATCAGGTCCTTGGGAAATACTTCCTCCGTCTTCCTGAAGTGTAACTTTAGACCAGGCTCTACCAAGGCCACTTCATTCTTTTGTGCAACCCCTTGAGCTCACTGGTGAATGAGCTGAAATCTGCTCCATTTCCTTTACTAGGTGGCATGTGTCAAGGATCCCTACGATTACTTTTATTACTTACTTTATCTAAAGAGCTCCTTGCAGGAGCCCAGGATGTCAGTGGTCATGAAAAGAGCGTAGCTGGAATAGAACAGAATTTTATACTCTCTGGGTCAGACAATTAACTGAGGCTCATTAGTGGCTTTGTCTCGAGTCTCAGGTCTGGATCCTGAGCAATAGCAAAGAGGTGTCAGTTCTCTCTCAGGAAAGGGGAAAGACCAGTCTCCTTGTGGGATTCACCCACGTGCTGGAAAAAGGCAGGAGAAAAGTTGAATAAAGCAATACACTTGGCTGTGACCACCACTCTTTTGAGACTAGCTGTCAATGGAAAGCTGCTGAAGTCTGGTGACTCTGCCCTACTGCAGTGCCACATGTTTAGAAGGCCAGCAGTGGATACTTTAAGGGGTCTGGGTGGGTGGAAGCTCTCAGTAGCACATCTCCTAAATCCCCCCAAATTGCTCACTTAGCTCCAACGAGGGTTCAGTCCAGCTCCGTAAGTCAAGAGAAATCTTGTGATCAGTGCCATTGGGCAGATCCTTAGTCCTTGAACCTGCTCTACCAGCTTTCACAGGACCAACCACTGAGGATTTGGTCCCAGGTGAAAGCAGAGAACAAGGGGAGAGCAGAAAAGTGGGGCAAGAAAGAGAAATCAAACGCTTTCTTTTGGTCAGCTGCTATGGATTTCAGGATCTGAGCCTGGTACAGGAGGAAGGACCATACTGACCCTTCATGAGAGAAGTCCCCTTAACTCCTATTGATAAGCACACACATGGAGTGGACCATCTGCTCTGATATGTGGATTTCCATGTCTTCCCATCATAATCCTCTCTAAGAGAATAATGTCATATAAGATGTCAAAAACAAGAAGCAACATGTTAGAAGAGCACCACTTGGAAATAAAGCCCTGCTTTATTGGATAGCTGATCTGCTAAAAGCAGTTATTTGACATATCTGCAGATCGTTGGGATCCGTGAATAATTGCTATCTGCACATCTCAAATTCTTTACAGTTTTGCTGTTACATAGCTATGCATGTCTATAAATAGCAGAGCAATGTCGCTCACTGCATAATACAGTCTCTGTGTTTTTACAACTCATCATGAACTTCTATGTAATTTATTTTTTATTGAAGAATTCCAATTAATGGCTTCCTGGTGATTTTAAAGCCTCAAATTATCAGTCTCTGAAAACAAAGCAGAGAACATAATTATCATAAACCGAGAATTTTTCATTTTGAAGCTTATCTGTTTGTGCTAAGTATCTTGTCTGTAAGTAATTAGTGCCTTTATTTTTTTCAGTAAAAATAATGACCATTCTATGCTGCACATCCAAATTTTGTTAACTGCTAGATGTACTGTACACATTATATTTGAAAATGCACCACCTTGGACCAGCTTTAAAGTATTTCATCAAATGATAATGGCAACAAAAAAATACATCTGTTTGTCAGAATAAATTATGTGACATATTAAAAAAAGCTATTATATCTTTTTCTCTTCTAAGAGTAAAAGCCTTTCAAAAATATGCACTTCTTATTTATTACTATGGCAGCGTAGGATGATGGTTAGCTGCTTTTAGGCTATTTATAATTCCCAGCTGCTGATCAGAACTGATCAGCCAATCGTACATACTTACAGAGCACCCTTTACCTGGATATCTCAGTCTTTACTGAGACATCTTTGCATTGTGCTTAGCACATGCAGGAGTTCAAAGCCAGGAGCAAACCAAACCAAGACTGGAAATAGGCAACGCAGGTAACAGGAGAAATCTGCAGCACCCTCTCACAGGCATTCCCTGTAAGGGAAGAATTTAAACCCAACACGCAATACAGTGAAATACTGCTCCTCTTAACCGGTACCTGGGGAACTGGGGCGGAAGGGGAGCATGTATATTTACAGTCACCCTACTGCCAAAAGCAGATTTGTGCCACTGATGCTTTAACGACGCACAGACTTTTGCAACAGTTTTCCTGCACAGTTTCTGTTGGACACTCAGTGTCAGACTGTGTTTGCACGTGAGATGACTTTTCCCAACTCCAGGCAAATCAGTTTATAACCTGGAGTATGAAGGCTTGTCCTGCCTGCCATCGTTTAATTGTTGCACACACCCCATTAGACTCAAGCAATTTCTGTACTGTATGGGCCCCCCAGATTTGTCAAGAGTCCCCTATGGCAAAGGGCTACAAGGATGGAGGGACACCTTGGTGCAGGTCTCTGGTCCCACATTTGCTCTACACATCCAGAGCATCCTTGAAGCCCCAGAGGAGGGTGGAGACCAAGCCCTAAATGAGAACGAGCATGCCATGTACCAGCCATACCCAATATTACCACAAGTCTAACACATACAACCCTGCTTTATTTCCCTGTCTTGTACAGTAATGCCTTTTCTATTGTGGCTCACATCAAGAAAAGAAATCACATAGTCAATAATCCAGTAGCAATGCATATTGGAAAAAGTGAGGAGGAATGAATTAGGAAGGCAATGAGGACACTTCCCTACAAGAATATGTTCCTGGTGATCTGTGGACTCTCCTTGAAGGCAAGCTCATTTCCAGGTTGCCCCAGACTGTTAATCAAATAACACTACCAGCCTAAGATAGGCTGGACTCTACCAGACACTGCACCCTCTCCAATGCCTGCAAACAGGTATGAAGTGACTCCCTGCTTTTCCTTTTATAAGGGATCCTGCTGACTGCAGTAGTAACTTCCTAAAGAGAATGAATTTTAAAATTAATCCAAGATAAGGTACTAACTCCATAATTTTATACAACAAATAAACATGTCTTAAAAATCTTAAGTCAAATTAAAGTGACATCTCTCGTCAGCTCCCCTCCAATCTCACTGGCTGGCTCCTTGCTCTGTGACCCCCGTGCACCATCCCCACTTCTTACATCAGTTGGATGGTGAATGTCCCTTTGACATCTAAAGAGGGTTTAAGGTCCCTTCCCAGCCTGACCACAGCGCAGATCAGAGCTGGTAATTGTCCAGCCCCAGCTCACATCTCCTGCATCCTTGAATCAAGATCCCCAGCTTCACTTCTGAGTTCCCTCTCATTTTGGCAGGCATCCAGACCAGCTGCTAAAATAAATCATTTTTTCCCCTGTGAGCCCTGATGTTCTCCTACTGGTGAAAGGTAGCAATAGTGGTGGTGTTTCTTGGCTTTTATCCTAACAGTGCAATCCACCCCAAGCCACCTCACCCCACATCTCCCAACCACATACGCAGGCTGCAGGATGAGGGAGAAAAGTACAGCAGCTTGCCGTCCGCTTTGCAGTCTCTTTGCTTCCAGGCACTAAGTAAATGTCAGCTTTTTTCACGGTGTTACATACACTGTTAATTTTAAAAAGAAATCCAATATCATTGTTTTTCATGCTAGCCGAGGTGATTCTGAAATTTAATAAAAATAGTGGAATTTTTCATTAATGGCAACCAGAGTTTAAGCTAGCACTAACTTTCTATAGCAGCAAGACAGGAGAACAGATAAAAGGAGGTCATCCTCATCCTGTTACTTTACAACTGTCTTCAGTCACAACTTCAATGGCAAAGAATTCAAATGCATCACTATTGCTTTACTGAATTAATGTACAAAAAGTGGCACAATGCATTGTATCCAAAGTGCCTACAAATGCTTTGGAGAAAGGGACTTCCCAAGTACCTAAAAACATAGAAAAAATTAGTGGGCCTAATAAGACAAAAATGCAAGGGCAAGAAAATTATGTGAAATACTTTTTCTGGGTCAGGCATTTCTGTTGCTCCAGATTTGGCAAGGAGGGACAAATAAGGGGTTATTAGGGTAAGAACATGGTCAAAGCAGCCTGCAGACTCACCCTGCTTCAGTGGCGACCCATCCCAAAGGGGACCCCTTCTCCAGTGGGTACCCAACTGTGTTACAGAGCTGAGCAGGGAGGTGCATCACTCTGAGAAATTACTATACCGTAGTAATATACCGTATACGGTATATTAGTATACCGTAATCTGTAGTATTTGTATATCTGAAGAGTAGACACCAGTATGGACTTTGCCTTCCCTGACTATAGCTCTGTGGTCTGCCACCACCACATTAAGGATTAAAACTAAGGAGAAGAACGTGAAAAAAATATTTTGTTTCTAAAGTATATTTTCTTTATGGCTGTTATTGGGAAAAAAAAAATCTACATTAAAACTGTGCTGTGCAGTATTTGTTCTTTCAACTTTGTTGTTGTAGAAGGGCTCCCCAGGTCTCACCAATATCCAAGGCCAAAGTAAGTAAGGTCCTTCCTCTCCCCTACCTCTTCCACTACTAAATCAGCAGTTTATCATCTCTTCTCCCAAGGCCACCATTGAGTGGCCACCTTACAGCGTGTTTGCAGTCAGCAGAAAAATCGGGAAAGTCAGCCAGTGGCCATCCATGCAGCATGTGGGATTCAGAGGAGTACCAGCAAGATGCTCATCCATCTCCCAGCCAGGTCATCTAGCAATCAAGCAAATGCTTTTCCTGTGCCTGTTTGTCAGTACATAACCAAGTAAGTGGAAAAAGCAAGAACAATATCTGATCACTCTACAATGATGTTACCCCAACTTTTGCAGTCCCTTTTATATGTAAAGATACATATAACTGCTCCTGAAGTTATCCAGGGGAGTTGATATGAAAAGCAGAGAGCAGACAACCCTACAAAGTGAACTCCCCAAAAGCCTGCCCAACTCCAATGTCACACACACTTTTATTTTAACACCTGTATCTTCCTATCAGCAAGACCTTAGTTTAACAAGAAAAATATGCCCTTCCCTCACCCCCCTCCCTTTTGCTTCCTAGTCTGGCCTCTTGACTTTCAAAAGCCAAAGAGATCCCAGAATCCAATCCCTCTGAGCAAGAATACAGACTGAAGTTTAGCCTCAGGTTTTGCCTTTGCCAGCACCGCACTCTGGTATTAGGAAATATCAGATATTATAGAGAAACCAAGAGCAGTGCTTCTGCGGGACGACTGAAAAATATGAATGACTCTTCGCAGAATGGCCCTTTCTTTCTGCAGACTTGCATTTCTAAGTTAAATTTGTCACATATTTTTCCAACTTGTCACTGCAAGCAACGAACTTACTGCAGCAAGAAATTCACTGGGTTTTCCCAAATATTCCCCAAACACTCATTGCTTCTCTTCCTGAGCACTGTCGGCATGGTTCAGGGCAGAGCTTCCAGGCTGGTGGATGGTGCTTTGTGCTGGATTGCCCCAGCTGCAGCAGCAGAAATCACTCAAAACTTTGGAGTTGGAAATGGAAATTTGCAGTAATATGTGATAATGAGGAAGACAGCTCTCGTCTCCACTGCAGAAGCCTGACCTTTTAACAGAGCAAATGTCAGGGAGAGATACACAAATGTGTTTAGACCAATATCAGTTGCTTCTCTGTGGGGGGTACTCACGCAGGCACAGGTACAGTAAGGGATTTGAAGCTGTTGTACATGCAGAAGAGGCACGGTGTTGCAGGTCACTCTTGGAGAAAGTAACCCTGGAAATCATACTGCTAGGTGTAAGGAGGCAGACCCTGACAACAGAGCATGGACCACGCATATCCCGTTTTCAGCATACCCACGGTGACACCTCACAACACCAGCTCACACAGAGCAGATACCGCATTATCTTTCCACTGGTCTAGTCTTCCTTCTCCATCTGCTTCACCTGAAACACTTCTGGTTTCCAGAGGTGTGAGAAAGGACTGAGCTTGCAAATGGGTCTGAGGGAGATGAGTCAAGTTGTGGACCAGAGTCAAAAGCCAGAAGGGCAGCTGGCTTGGGAAGGGATGTAAATCCATTGCTTGGGATTCAAGGCCCAGCTTGTGGCCCATCACCTGCACGTCTGGAACATCTGGATGTCTACACATACTCTTCTCAAATGCTACTTCGGATCCCTTGTCAATTAAGGAAGGGCTACCACTATTCTGGAGCGGGGGGGGGGGGGGGGGAAATCTGCTTCTTACTCTTCCCACACTAAGACGGGGACCTCTGTCACAGTAACAATGCAGAGCACACCTATGTCATCCTGGATATCACATCCACCTCTCCTCCTCATTCCAGGGAAGTCTAACATGACATATTTCTAAAAATCCACATATTGCACCCAAGCAAGCCCTTAAATTAAATGAAGTTAAATGCATCTGCCTCCTTTCCTAAGGGGAGCTGCACCTACGTAAAGACCAACACAACTGGTCCCTTAGCACAGAGGCCATCAGGCCAGTATGTTCAAACAGTACAATCAATAAACTGCCATCACAGACAGAAGGACACCAGGCATCTTTTGGCACTAGTTTTACTTAATTTCTCAGGTACAATTGAAAGGTAGGTGAGTGTATCTGCTTTCAGCTACGTAGGAGCGTGCACACGGAGTCAGTACCCTTCAGTTCCTTTTGAGCAATGTCACAGCAAGGCAAGAATGTCGGTACCCGAATTCGAACATTGCAGAAGGTGGGACCCCAGTGTCCAGAAACCTGCATGCCTACACCAGAGCTCCTGTGACTGCATTTCTTGTGCCGGGGAGGAGAGCCAATATATCAGAGGCACACATAATTGCTCATTAGCTCTTTGCTTTAGTCTCACAGCAGAGATGCTCTCCTTGGTAAGAGGCATGAAAGAGATCTGCAGAGAGTGCCCCAGATGCATTGTCGGCAAGCGAACCAGGTAGCGGTGATGGCATATAGGTTATACACCGAGGGGCTCGGCTGGTTCATCAGGGCCAAGAGAAGCAGCACCTTGCAGCTGCAAGGGAAAAGTCCAAGAAGTCAGCAAAGTATAGTTAGAAATTCTTGTGCTTCCCGATTTAGTAATGCTGTTGGGGGGATAGAAGGTAATAAGAAGAATTTTCTAGGAAGCACGCTGAAAATAAGGTACTAAGAAAAGTCACTGAAAATGTCAGGCAAGCCAACAGGGAAAGGTCCAAGGAGCGAGCAAAAGCACAGCATATACTTTTTCATCTATTCAATCTGACCCTGGGCCCAGTGCCACAATCTTTTTAAGGTTAGTGGTGGGAAAGCTGCCTTTTGAATGTTTGCAGAGGCCTATTAACATCCTGTGCTGAGGAACCTTAAACCCCAGGTAGTATTTCAGAGGAAATGGACAGCACAAAACAGAGACTGAAAATTAACCACAGCAGACCCCAGGCCTAAATAAGTTCCACTAGCCCTTTCTGAAATCACTTAAAGGCTTTCCTTCCAGTTGGACTCCTGCCCAACCACTTTAATAGGTGCAGCAGGCAGGGGGAAAAAGGGGGGGGGGAATAAAAGGGAAAAAGAAACCTATTTGGCTGTGTAATTTAAACATTCTTTGCAAAATAATAATAAAGTAAAAAAACAGTTTAACAAAAATTGCAACTGTAGCAGGATCAGGAGGGTAGCTTGGTGAAATACTCTGCGGATGGTTGCAAACCTCTAATGGAAAGTTGTATAAGTGGCTGAGGCCAAAGTAGGCATTAATTACAATGAAAAATCAGTTTAGTGCAGGCCACAACGAAATTGGAAGCTGGTCCTCTAGGTAAAACAAAGAAAGTGAACAGAAGCTTTAGATTTGATTACATGGCAATACAAGAAAAATGTGCTGTATGTTGTCTATTATTAAAGCTGCTTTTGGGCCTTCTGTGTGTGCCTAAGGGATTTTAATAAAAAATTAGTAATAGCCCTGCTGCCCTGGCTCGCTGCGGCTTTTGGCGCGTTTGTGGGTACAAGGCTAGTTCTGCAGTACAAATTAAGTCACTTTAGACAAGCAACCTTGAAAGCATTATGTGATAGCAAAGTTCAAGCGGCACACTTCTACTTCAAGAGGACACAGTCCCTTGCTGGAGGCCAGCTCGGGGTTTAGAAGCTGCAATACAATTTCATCAGGAAAAAACCACTGCAACTGTTATATTTGTCTTTGATTATTCTTGGCAACACTAGAAATACATACCCAGGTTCATAAACACTATATAAGTGTATAAAATACTGCAAAAGAGCGAGTTAATGGCAAAAAGTCACCATTAACAGAGGATTGATTTTCTTTTTTTTTTTTAATGCTAACTCTATAACCTTCTTTACATTGATGCAATGGTATTAATAATGTTGTCTTTATTGCTAATATCAGTACCTGGTCCTTGGCATGGCTGGATCCAACTAAGTCAGGAAAGTTCACCTGGATTAATATAAAAATACAAAACCCACCTCCCCCACCCCAAGTTCATAAAGCTGACCTTTCTAATCCCTTTCCTAGAGATATTTTAAGGTGAAATTAATTATGTTCTTTATATTCCAGTATAGCCATACCTCTGTGGATCCAATTCTGCCATTAAGCCCCTGGTTACAACTTCCTGTAAACTAAAGGCAAAATTTGCTGCATGCAGAGTTTTCTAAAATCCAGGGAAATAAGGGCAAAAGGAAAAAATATCATGAGGCTTCTTAGGAAACATCTAGGAGGAGACCAAAAGCAGCTTTGGGTCTCCTTGGCAGTGGGCTGCTGTTATCAGCTGGTCCAGTGGGTTGCCATCCCTCCAGCACTACACGTTTGGGGTAAGGTGTTGTACAGCTCCTGGATGGATGAGTATTTGTGGTTTTTTAGGTCACAGACAATGGTCATGTCACTGAAACACTGCCCAGCCCCAAACCCCTGCCTGGGTAGGAGCACACAGTTCATCTGTCCTCCTGTATTACCAATGTTTGCTATTTTACTATGAGTTGCATCAGGTTTCTGTGGTCTGTACTAAAGAGTTTCCCCCGGGTTATCCCTACCCCCCACAAGACCATGTTTACTGCTCTTTTTCCTTGCAAAGCACAACATGGAGAAAGCATCCAATTCCCTTCTAAAGTTACCAAGCAAGGGCAGTGGGGGTGAGAAACAAGATGAGATCTACAGCTGGTTTAACTCCACAAATTTTAAACCCATCTCATCATTT
The DNA here is from genome assembly GCF_929443795.1 of Astur gentilis. Taxonomy (NCBI): domain Eukaryota; kingdom Metazoa; phylum Chordata; class Aves; order Accipitriformes; family Accipitridae; genus Astur; species Astur gentilis. The sequence goes on from NC_064884.1 coordinate 12,509,799, forward strand.
TTCAAATCTAACTCATGATTGAGTGCATGAGGTTGACAATTTGGCAATTCTCATCCTAAACCCAGTGGTTTGGTGAGCAGTTCCCAGGGCGAGTGATGCTTACAGGTGTGTGCGGACCTGGGATCCTACTGCCCATCAATGTGACACAGACAACAATGTCTCTGAGTGCTGTGACAAGGAAAAGGGGCTCCTCTCTGTAGCATGACCTAGATGTGACCTAGAAGAGTCCTGGAAAGAAAACAACTTTGGCTTTCAGCCCCTTGTCACACAGATGAGCTGGGCTTCAAAATCCTTTTATCCCAGTCACATGTGGCTGTATGCATGGATTCATGTCACCATGTGCCATGCAGTCCCAACTCGTACCGACACCTTTCTTCTTTCTAGCTGCACATTTCACGTTTTGCAGTGTCAGGCAAGGCTGTCAGAAGAAAGGACTATGCCAGTTTACTGTTTGAATGACCAGCAGAGCTGTTTTAGAACACATAACCCATGCAGACCTCTAGTTACTTTAAAAAAAAAAAAAAAGTTGTGACAGCAACACTGACCTCAAAGTAGGGGTTTGGGGGGGGGTGGAGGGTGGGGGGTGGTGTTTGTTTGTTTTTAAAGGGACATTAAAAAAAAAAAAAAAAAACAAAAAAAAAAACAAACCAACCAGGACATTGAAAACCTGTTAGTTCCTCGAAAGCAGAGGAGCACTGGGAGTGGGTGGCTTATCCCCATTATGCACAGACTGCCCTTTTTGCAACCTGCACCTCTTCTCTGTGAGAGGACGAGGAGGGGCAGAAGGAATTTCCTTGGGAAAACATGCCAGGACTCAGTGCAGCCAAGGCAACCTCATGCACCTGATTGCTGAGATTGCACAGCAGCAAGTCAGGAGGGTGGGAAAACCAAACCGTCGTGCCTAATATTTCCCAGCAGCTCTCCCAAGCCGACTGCAAAGCCTTTTAATCCATTGCGAGTGATGGGCCCACTCGGTGATGGTTTGCCATGGCAGCAACCAGTGCCAGACAACAGCCCAACAGATAAACTCCACAGCTGGCAAGTGAGGAAGTGGGGCACGTCTGCCAGCAGGCATCAGCAGTGAATAGCCTTATATAGCTAGAGTATTAAAAAAGCCCAAAACCAAAGAGACCTCTTACATATAACATATGTATCTCTACATACACACACATGCATTTTGCCATATATCCGAGTTTGAAATGTCTTAGTGTGTTGATGCTTGCAGACATCCCTGGAAGGTATGTATATACAAGTCCCTTCTTCTTTCCAAACCTGTTTACTTTTCCTAATGAAAAGCCACAGCCCAAAGGCTGCCTGGCACCACATCTGCTCAGTGAGTGCAGAAGTGGTCTCCAGAATCAAGTCTCTTTCTCCAGTATCTCTTATGCTAAGATCTGTGAAAAAACAAAGTGGAAAAAGAAAAGAATAAGAAAAAAAACCAAAAAACTTTTGTCTGCGGATTCAAAAGAACCCTCTTTATGCCAGATTCATCTACATTAAATTGGTCGCAACCTTCCAGGTGTCTTTAAGGTTGAAGTGTTTGCTGGACCATTTAAGGCTCCTTTTGCGGGCTCCTGCGACCCTCCTGACATGGAGAGCTGGGCTTTTAAGAGTGTAGCCACCTTGTCAATGCTCAGAGGTCACTAATAGCCTGCCTTGGGCCTTCCAGCGGGTCGTGTTCGGCTTGCTAGCCCAACACAAAGGAAAAGGAGAGGAAAGATGGGGAGGGGGATAATTATCATTCTTTCTCTCTCCCCCCCCGCCTCTCCAGGCTGAGAGTTATGCTCCATGTCACTGTGTTAATGCGCTTGCATCCAGGGAGACACATAATGCTCCTCTCAGTCCTGTTTATTAGTGAGATCCATTTGCGAAAGGCCCTTCTTTTGTACCACAATATGAATGTGCTTTGATGGCAAATAATTACGCTAGTCCTTTTGACATGAGGATCCACAGGCTGCCCTAGTTAAGCCAGTAATTAGCCTGTCCTCCTTTTTTTTTTTTTTTTTATTATTATTGAGAAACTACAAATTATCCTCATATGAGCACTGGCCATTCCTTTTTCTCTTTTCTATTCTGCCTCTCTTTCTCTTCCTCTCTCCCTCTCCCTTGTATCTCTCAGCACTTTGGATAAGGGGAATGCAGCTGCACTAGAGCAAGATAAAGCTCCGCCATCAAGATGATGAACAATTTGGATGAAGAGGCTTCGAGATGAACACAAAAGCTGAAGAAGTGCGGCTGATGCAGCCCCGGACAGCTGAAGAATGCTGCAGTCTGCAGATGAATAGCCCTCATTTGTGAATATACAGATTTTCCATGATGAATAAAAACTGAGTGTAGGTCACAATAAATAAACTTTTTTTTTCCCCCCCTTCTTAAATAATAATTCAGGTTCCCGGCACCAAACAGCTGTAAATTGAAGGTTGTGCTTAGTTTTCTCAACTCTCAAAGGGGATAATTAAGCTAAGCTCATATTGTTTGATATATTAGTGTAATGATGAGCTACTATATTCTGGCTTGTTTCGAGTTATTTTAGGGTTTTTTTCCATTATCTTTTTTCTTAAATTACATTTCAAATACATTTTAAATGTAGAAACAGCATTTCTGAAACACAGTTGCCCTGTGTTTGGGTCTATCTGAAGTGTATTCATATAACATTAATTAGAGATGCAACATCCCCTTTTTTGGAAAAAAAAACGTGGAGGTAAAAAATATCTACATTATTCGAGTAGTCCCGACTCAACTCACTGAACTGCCAAACCTTCATCCTGATTGGTGCAAGATAATTAGACAGGGCTGTATTCTTTCTCAATATAGACAGTTATTAACCTTCTGAAACTTCAGAACTGGTATTTCTTGGCAACCACAAAACCCCTTCAGCCCCCATAACTTTTTCATTATTTCTTTCAAAGATCAACAGAAGGCAAATATAATTTCTGAATTTCTGATTTTACCTATAAACTAGGGTTTACACTTAGACTGGCAGATGTCATTTTTTTAGGATAGATGACCAGATTCCGGGGTCTCCAAGAAGTTTAAAATATCTGCAAGTCAAAGAGCCATCTTGGCAAAGAGAGTAAAAGCAAAGGAAGCCCATGAACCTGAGTGCAGGTGGAGAGCAATGGTCCCAAACATGCTCATAAAAGTAGGATACACTGTTTTAACAGGATGTCTGTTGAAGTGGACGAAACATGGTCTTGCCTACTTTCCAACCGCCTCAGACTGACACTGATCAGTTAATTTAGCTGTGAGGCAAGCTTTTACCTAGAGGTACTGGAGAAGCAGTTAGAAGTCCTCTCAAGAAGCCCTCTTGGCATGTGGGCCACTGCTACCCACACCCCCCACTGCACACTGTTGACCAACTGGTTGGTACAGTCCCAAAGCACTAAGAGGAAAAGAAGCCAATGCAGTCCCCACAAGTGTGTTTACGCTTCTGGGGACAAAAAGGCATAAACCCCCCATTTTTTCTTTTGGATTGATTAGGTTTCAACCTGAAACTCTCATCCACAGTACGACTACTCATTAAAAGCATTTGTTGTCTTGTCAATTCCCAGGCTAGAACCACACATGAAGCCATTTCTCCATACTTGCAACCCACAAAAATCAGATAACCTCCCCCCTAAAGATCCTAAATTTAAACTCTGTGCTACAGAGTCCATTAGAGAAGATGAAAATAAGAGAGCAATGCACGGATTTGACTTTGAGTTTTAGTATTGAGCATAAAGTTCTGCTAATCTAAGTCAATCAGACTCTTCCTTTTGCCCACATTTTGAGAACTAGGTCCCAGAGCACACTCTGTTTTCTAAGGCTATGGCACAGCTTCATGACACAGTGAGAAGAGATAGTTCAAATACTTCAGAAAAAAATAAGGTTATCCTACATCTTGGCCTGTTTCTGGAACCAATGTCAAGCCACCTGTTTTTTATGGTTCAAAAATATGTGCGAATTGTCCCCTTCCTCTCTAGTTTGGGATCAGAGGGAAAACAGCCCCTGTGATATTTACAGCATGACTGGAAAGAAGGTCCAGAAATCTTCCACCAAAGCTTGTTCCTATGAGGTTTCCCAGTAGCTTTGCACAGCCAAGATGCTCGCGTGTTGTGGGTAAGCATTTGGGTGCTGGGTGGCTAGGTGCCAGTGCCAAACATTTTCAGCTCTCCCAGCCTCAGTGGAGATGCATCATCCCAATTTCCCAATGAGGACTACAATGAGCTCCCACTGTCACTTGCTTGGCCTGTTGTCACACTTCAAGGAGGCAGCCCAAATGTAGAGGATTTCCGTGGGTTCAGGATCATGTTCCCCATCTTCATTACAAGGTTGTCATGGTCTGCTCTAAAGCTTTGCCCTTAATCCACCACCATTGTGCTTATCCCAAATAGCAATGAGATGTCACCACAGACGAGGTGGGCCCCAACTTTTTTCTCCTAGAATATCCACCTCCACAATACGTTATTCATAACAATGTTAGGAAGACCAATTAATCAGAAATTGCAAGAAAAGAAAGAAGAAACAACAACAAAAAAAAAAAGGAAAATTGTTTTTTCTACCACCTGGGAGAAATTTTCCTACTGGCAGTTCGCTCCAAGAAAGCACAGCAACAATCCTGATCCAAAGGCCATTAGAGACTGCGAGTCTTTTTGCTAGCTTCAAGGGAGTTTCAACCAGGTCATTACTAAATTCAGTGAAAAATAAAACTCAGGGCTTTACAATGCTGTATATCAGAGAAAAGCAGGGAACCACGCACCGTCCCTAAGGATCACAGCTCCCAGGGCCCTGGAAGTTTCTTGACGGTGGCACTGATCGTGGTCAAACAGGCTTGGATTATCATCTAGAGCCCATCCAGCACTTAAACCAATGATGGATTTCCATTCATGCTTGTGGTAACAGCTGAATATTTATTAACTCTTTTCTCACTCATTATCTCCCTCCTTAAAAGGGTGCTCACAGCAAAACCAGGATCAATAGTTAGGAAAACAGATTTTTCGTTTGACAGCTGTGTAAAAAACTCGCATCTTTAGTTTGTATATACCTCTGTATAGACACTCTTTACCTATTAAAGATTTATTTTTTTAAAACAGCCATGAAATTATTATTCATATTGTTGTTAGGACCTCAAATTCTTCATCAGACCTGTGCTGTGCAACAGCCTGTACATGTCTGTAATAAGACAGAGGCAGAAGGCAGCTCCTGCTCTAAAGAGGCTGCAATTTTAGCATGCTATAAGAGACAAAGAAGCACAGCTAAACCATCCAGGAGGCAGAAGGGACTGAGGACAAGGTAAAGGTGAAAAAAAACCCCAAACCTGTTGTGTTGTAATAAGTTCGACCTCAGTTTATGCTATTATAGGATTTCAATATTTTTCAGATTATGCAATCTGATTTAATAATCAGTTGTTCAATACAACTATTGTTCTTCCTCATCTCTCCCCAAGGAGTTGATGGAGGTAAAAGGCACTCATGCCCTACTGGGAAGCACCACTCTCACATTCAAAAGTTAAGACTCACCCAAGGGATCATCAATCAGTAACTCACTTTAAAATTCTCTTTAAAATGTTTTACTAGCTCACTTTACTTGGCATTTTTATCACTATTTATATCTCTAAAGCAGTGATATAATTAGTAAAGCTATTAATGTTTCTTATGTTTAGTCTTACAAAAGCTACAAATATCTATAAATCTGGCTTATAGCAAAATAAATAATGACAATAATTCTGTCAAGCATCAATATAATTTGCTGGACAGCGTTGTGTAAACCAAGCAAATATCTGAACCATTAATGAGCTTAATCTGTGCCATTTAACCGCCCCTTCAGTAAATTGTTCTGCAGGCCAGAGAGGAGCGTTCAGGTTAGTTTCTTTGCAGACTTCCCTCTTCTGCTAGCATTTGCTTTCCCACAAAAGGAACTGGTCTGATTTTACCCAGTTCTGCCTTGCACGGTCCTACGACTTGAGTCAAAAACTCTTATCAAACATGTGGGAAAAGGGGTTTTTTTCTGTTCTTGTGAAACTTTGAATTTTCAGAGATGCTGATGTTCTGCATGGATCCAGGTTCTTTAGGAGAAAAAACAAAATGAAACAAAACAAAAAACCCACCACCAGAAAAAAAAATCCCCTTCCCTTTTTTTCTTTACAATAGTCACTTTTTAGTGGTGAGGGCATTCACTTAGGACACGGTAAAGTCAGTTATAAGTCTCTGCTCTGCATGGTTCAAACCAGTAACAGGTATCTGGGTCCCAGCATCTTTGCCTTAGGGTTAGGCTCTCTCATTCAAGCCAAAATTTGTGCCTTGGGCAGAAGAAACTTTTCATCTCTAAAACATCAAACCAGCATGTTACAGAGTCTTGCTTTTTGTCATATTGCCTGTTCCCGATACAGGGATTTTTGTGAAAACTCCTGGACAGCTCAAGCCCTCAAGACTTTGAACCATGGCATGGGCCACCTTTTATTCTGCTAACACTTGATTTCCTTTAAAATTGAGTGTTTTTCCACATATGCACGAAAAAAACAACAGAAAGCATAGACTGTGCCTTGGCAAAATAATACAAGCTCCTGTTCACTGCTTCTTACCCCGTGGAAAGATTTTCCCCTCTTCAATGAGGTACACAGACATGACCCAAAATTCCGGAGACCAAGCTGGGCTGACCTTCAGCAGCCTAGGGGAAACCATAAATGCCAATCTAAATATAAAAACAGTATCCTTGGCATTACCATTTTCAATAAGAAAATAAATGTCTACACTCACAAGCCCTGAGTAATAGGCCTTTTAAGTAAAAGTATTAGAAGAATATATCAGCTATAAGATATAATACTGGCAACTACTACCACAGGATGGGCATTTTTAACTTTCACTCTAAAATGACTGGATGATAAGAGAGTACAATATATATTTTGAATTCAGGGGGAGAAGATCTTTTTAATATAAGTGTTTTATGATGTAGTCATACATCATTTCTAACTAAAATGCTAAACAAAACACAATCCTTTTCTGAAACATAGATAATGATGGATTTTTGTTATTCTATTTTATTCCGTAAGATAATTTTTCAACCCAAACTTTTATTTTATTGATGACATAGGAAGGTCCCAGTACATCTTCTTTCATATCTGAGACAGTTTCACAAAAACTGTGAGCTAAAAATCAAGCGTCATTACAGAGAAAGAATTTTTGGATATGTGATCATTTATTGGGATATTCCCACATGATGGAATTAAAGGAGATTAAAAGGACCAGGTATGTTTTGTTGATTGCTTTGGCACTTGAAAACCCCTCTGATCTCAGAGCAGGAGTTTTGTGGGTATTATTACAATAATAATAGGGATCTTGGAAGACAGGAGGTGGATAAGCAGAAGGGAACTAAATCCAATAATGTTTGTACTGTCACAAAGCCAGGAAGGTTTGGGATATGATTTAATCCTATGGAGCAGACCTACCCAATGCTCCTAAGCAAGAGATAAACAAATAAATATATGCAGTAAAATAGAAGCATATCTGCAAAGTGAAGTCCCTAGCCCCTCCCCAGACAAGATATTTTTTCCTCTCAACTCCAAAACTCGCCAACAATTTGGCTATGTGCTGAGCAAGAATACCAACAAATTGCTGCCTCCTCCCCTTTATGGCCTCGGTGAAACATGACATCGAGGAATTGTCTGTGTTTTCTGTCTCTTTCCTTGTTTGCTTTCCTGTGTACTACCAAAGTAGGCTGTGTCAGTACCTATAAGGAACCTAAATATTTTAAGTACCAACTACTGCAAAAATATGAAACACCTTTTTTAGTACTTGGTTCAAACAGAGGGATAAAGGGGGAAGGAAAACAGCATTTCCCACCACTCCAGCATTGAGGATGGCTGTTCACTGTGCCATTTCCTTTACAAACACTTTACCATATCTACTGCAAGACAATTCCTCCCACAGTCTCTTGTCCCGGAGAGTCCCAGGCTTGGCTTCCTATGCTATCATGACAACCACATCCATTTCCTTTGATCAATTTACTAGCTTAAAGGCTCCACTTCTTATCATCACTAGCAAGTTTTGTCAGTGCATGGGCTAAGCCAGTCTCAAACGTTACTGACCATCACATCACTCCCTGTAGGTTCAGGGCCGGGGCGGGGGGGCGGTCATCACTGTGCTCTACACTACACCCCCTCTGTCTTCTCACTTCTAGCTACTGTACCACGTCTGTTGATGAAGAGATGCTTTCTTACATTCACAAGTTCTGCTCAGCATTTGATATACAATTTAAAAAAAAAGAAAGAAACAAACAAACAAACCAAAATTTTTTAAAAATGAAACTTTTTAAAATAATCTATTTTTTTTAAAAAAAAAGACCTTTTCTGAAACAGTAGATGTTAGAATAGTGGTGTGAGGTTGTACAAAATTTATCACTTCTATGTGTTTCAAGAAAATCCAAATTAAAACCTCAACTTGTAACACATGCTGTAATTCAGTCTTCTCATGAAGTCAATGGGGCAATGCTGAGTTAAACAAACTGATGATCTGGCCCATGGCAGGAAAACCCAGAAGAGGACATCATCTTGCCCCATTGCTCCCTGCCTGCCTGCCGGGTGCACAGCCACCCAAACTAGCTCCAAGCTGAGCTGCTTTGGACAACCACCTCCATCTCACCTGCAGCCCTCCCAGGGCTGTGGTGGCCATCCCACCAAGGCTTTCCTATCCAAACACAGTACTCGCATTGCTATGCTATAGTCATGCCTCAATCTGTGGATCAGAGAGATCCATCATTCACTCACTATCCTCCCTGATCACTCCTAATTATTGCCCACCTTATAATAATTTAGTTAATAGTTGGCTTTTGCCATGTCAAACTGTTCTGCATGTACCAGATGAGACAAACCTTCACAGTGAAACCTCTGGCAAATGGCACCTTGGCAGCAGGCTGTCTCAAATGATGCCAGAAACCAAGACTAAATACTGGTCAAAAGCAGGGCTCTTTACATGGCCCAAGGATAAAGGTAAATCTCAATTTTGGTAAATTGCAGTTTCAGTAAATTAATATTTTTAGAAGATGCAACTGAAATTTGAGCAGCATGGAAAGACCAAGGAGGGAACAACTTCTTCCCCTCTCCTCCACCTGCAGACCTACCATCAGCCTCAGACTCCTTTAAAGCAACCCACTGCTACAACATGGATCTGTAGGGGGATTACATTCAACTGAAGCCTACCATATTGCAGACTTACACTTGAGAGATAGATATAAAACCAAAGAAAGTTTATAATGAGTGCCGGGTGAGCTCTACCACCACAGCCAAAGGCTCTCTCTGCTGTTTAATAAGGTTAAAAATAGTTGGATAGGAAGCACTGGAGCAGGGGACTGTGACACATCTGCAGCAGAGACCCAAGGCCTGCTTTTATAGCAGTTTAATAAAAAAAGCCAGGCCTGTAGTTGTTCTTGTTTTGAGTTCTTACACTAACTACTTTGTCTATATACCTCCTGAAGCTTTTGGCTGTAGTGTATAATCAGAACAATAGCTCAGAAGAAGCCAGCAGTCCTGGTTACAATTAGTCGGGACTATTTTAACTACCTGTTGGGTTGTTACAGATTTAAGAAGGACTGGCTGGTGAGAAGAGGGTTCTGGCAAAAACATCTCTGGTGAGTTAAGTTAGGGAGACTTTTGGATTTTTTTTTTTAATTTTTTTTTAGTTCAGCATCATGATTTGGAAAGGCTGTTTTAAAAACCCAGGATACACTCCTTCCCTCTGTTTTCCATGCCCTTTTATGACTCCAAGGCAGTCCATATTCCTTATTTACACACAGCGGCCAGCAGAACAGCATCCTGTCCCTGGCTGGCCTCAGAGCTCAGTCAGAACAGAAATAAAAATAATCTGAAGAACAGGTGAATCACAGACATCAGTGTGAACTTCCCCTAAATCCTGGATGAAAAACCCCATGAAATCCAAAAAGGAAGGTCTGAAAGCATTAACTGGAGGGAGGGTGGGGGGATGGAATTTTAAAAAAAGTTAAAAAGATATGTGAGAGAAAATCCATTTAAAATAAAAGGCAGCAGAGACCAAACTGTAAGAGTCCAGGTTTTGAATGAGCTTTCATTATTCATTGACCCAGGTTTCTTTTTTATGTTATGCAGAAAGCAAAAGATTAAACCAATGCCAATGGGAGCAGAGATTGGAGGGTGGGTGCTGTGGACAGGCTGGCCCTGCAGAGATGGGGAGATGGTGCTTTGACTGCGCTCAAGTAGAAGCTGCAGCACACTCAGAACTTCGCAGCACAAGGGTGCAGCAACTCAGCTAATTGGGGAAGATAAAAGGCAGGTTTTTATGAGACAGACACCGTCATTATCAGAAATAACGGATAAAAACTTGAGCAGCTACATCTCATTTTATCACTGGGAAGTCTCAGAAGGAAAAAAGAATTATCGAAGTTTTTGATAGCTCCATTTAACCACAAGAAAACTATGTTAATGTAACCTTAAAGGTTTGACTAAAACCTACGAAATCAAGGCAATTCAGAGTTTAGGCCTCAGCTTCTTCCTTAACCCATACGCAGTGCCCAGACCATGTGAGATACAAATGCTGCCTGCTTGGGGACACCATCTCACTTATACAGGCAGACCATACTGCTGACTTGTAACCCCACCAGCAACACCCAGTATAGCCCCACAACTCTAGGAAATTAGCAGCCCTCAGAGTTGCACACAAACTGGTCTTATGTTTTCTACACTTTTTCTTTTTTTGTTTCTTGTAATGAAAATATAAAAGCAATAAACAGTTTCACTTTAAACCGGTCCAACACAGCATTTCCCTCTCCAAAGCACAGCCATGGCTGAGTTAAAACAGCACTGCCAGAGTACCCCAGACCAAAGCTTTCTGAACTTCTCAATTCCTCAAATTAAAACAGAAGCAGCATTGATTTCTTAAAACAAAAATTTTAAAAAATGCGCCTACAAGAACTCTCTCTGTCCCTGAAATCTGCCAGGCTACACCAGAGCCTGCACAGGCAGCGAGAAGCAGGCACTTTAATGGTCAAGTTAAAAAAAAAAAACCTGAAAGCCTGGGTTTCTAATGAAAATAGTGACAGACCCTTAACCATACAGCAGCGTGAGCAGGCGCCACCATAATAACCATTTAAGCCCTCTTTTCTCAGAAAGGCTTGGCCCAGCAATGCGGGAGGAGTAAACAGGGCTGGTAGTTAATGACCTTTGAGCATTAGCAGATGGCCTTTTTATGAGCACAGATTAGCAGAACATGGGAGTTTTTAATGGCCACTAACAGGTGCCAAGGCTGCTTTTCCCTCTCTGCCTACCCACAGCCAGTAAAGCACCACTCCACTTCAAATGGCATCTCTGCTTCTGCCCCATCTTTTATTTGTTTACATCCCAACATCTTCGAGAAACATATGTCCTGCAGCAACCTGACAACATTGTAGTTTACCAAAACCAAACAAGAGCACCTCACCTTTCAATAATGGCATCATCAGATGGGCCACTATTACAATATCACATCTGAAGTGCAGCTGGTTCAAGGTGACAATGAAAACGGTTGCCCCCTTCTTTCTGGTATGAGGGAGCCATAGGAAACACCAGCAACAGGTTTCAAAGCTGTTTGAAAGCAGGAGGCAGTCAAAACAACGGCAAAGCAGGAGTTTCCCCTCTCTTAACATCATTGTTGTTCACCTGTGGCAACCTTTCTGACCCCTTCCCAGCCCACCTCTCACCGGCTCCATTTCTAATGCTCCTTTCCCTGGCTCTGCCCCATTAAAGACACCCTGGTAACTTTATTAGCCAGAGCAGCAGTAAGTGCTCCATCCACATCTCGGCAAATATTCCTTCACCCAGTTTCATCCTGGCCTGGGAACAACTCAGAAGCACACCAGGGCTCAGGACAATTACCAAATTGGCTCCTGTGCATTTATCTCTGTGGGTGGGTAGAGAAAAGCCCTTGCAATTAATCTCAGATGCTGCCTGATTAGGCACAACTCGGGGGTTATGAGCCTTTCGGAGCTGAGCGAGACTGCTCAAAGGCTGGAGTCGCAGTGAGCAGGCTGAGACAGACCCGGTCCCCACCTCAGGTGTGGGGGGGTCACACACATGTGCGTGCCAGCAGGCACTGAGTGGCAAACTGAGTATTTAGGGAAAAAACAGCGAGAGCATAGCTGAAGAGCAGTTTACAGCACCCTCAGGAGGCATTATGACATTACCCCTCAGGAAAATGTACCTGCCCTGCCCGTTTCTGCAGCCACTCTCTGAGGCACTTGCAGGGCCTGCTTTGTCTGGGCCTGCGCTCAATGGCCTCCTGCTTCTGCAGCAGCCGCCCCCTCCCTGGGCCTCCCCTCCCTGGGCCTGCACTTGCTGCAGCCACCTTGCTGGGCCCCCCGCTATGGGCCTCCCACTGAGTGGGCTTTCTCTCTCTGGGACTCCTACTCACTGGGCCTCCCACTCACTTGGCCTCCAGTCTCTGGGCCTTGACTCCCACTCTCTCAGGCTCCACCCTCTGGGCTTCGAATCTTGGCCTCCCACTACGAGCCTCCCGCTTGCAAGGCCTCTATTATTGGCATTCCACCATCTTCACTTCCCACTCACTGGGCCTCCCACTCTCCTGGCCTCCATTCTCTAGGCCTCCCACACTCGGAGCCTCCAACTCTCTGGGCCTCCTACTGTCTCAGGCTCCACCCTCTGGGCCCTCACTCTGGGCCTCCACAGACTGGGCCTCGTAATCAACCATTAGGCCTTCCACAAACTGGGCCTCCATACTGCTGGCCTACCACTACTGACTACCCATTCTCTCACCTCCAGGCTCTGGGACTCCCATTCTGGACCTCCCACACACTGGGACTCTATTCTCTCGGCCTCCCAGTCTCTCAACCTCCACTCTTTGGGCATCCCATTCACAGGGCCTCTACTCTCTTGGCCTCCCACTCACTTGGCCTCTGTTTTCTCAGCCTCTGACTATTGGCCTCCCACTCTCTCCGCCTCCCACTCATAGGACCTCTATTATTTTGGCCTCCATTATCTCAGCCTCCCACTCTTTCGACCTCCCACTCTCAGTATCCACTCTCTTGGCCTCTATACTCTTAACCTGCCACTATTGGCCTCCCACTCTCTCCGCCTCCACTCTTTCAGCCTCCCATTCACAGGACCCCTACTCTTTTGGCCTCCATTCTCTTAGCTTTCCATTCTTTCTTTCTCTTGGCTTCTGTACTCTTATCCTGCCACTTAAGGCCTCCAACTCTGTCAGTGTGTCCTCTTTGGGCCTCCCACTATTGGCCTACCACTCTCAGCCTCCCACTCACTAGGCCTTCCACTCATTGGGCCTCCCATTTTTGGTCTCCACTCTCTTGGCCTCTATTTGCTTAGCCTCCCACTCTCTTGGCCTCCCACTCACTGGGCCTCCCATTCTTGGTCTCCAATCTCTTGGCCTCTACTTAGCCTCCCACTCACTGGGCCTCCCATTCTTGGTCTCCAATCTCTTGGCCTCTACTTAACCTCCCACTCTCTCGGCCTCCCATTGTCGCAGCATCTACCTTCTCAACCTCCCACTCACAGGACCTCCCACACATTGGGCCTCCTACTCTGGGCTTCTACTCTCTGGGCCTCCCACTCTCAGCTTCCCACTCTTTCAGCCTCCACTCTCTTGACCTGCCATTCTTTGGGCCTCCCACTCCCTGGATCTCCCACTCTCAGCCTCCACTCTCTTGGCCTCTATACCCTTAGCCTCCCACTGTTGTCATCCCACTTCCTCAGCCTCCATTCCCTCAGCCTCCCACTCACTAGGCCTCACACTGTTTCATCCTCCCACTCACTCGGTCCCCAACTCTCAGCCTCCCACTCTCTGGCCTACCACTCTGGGCCTCTACTCTCTTAGCCATCCACTCTGAGCCTCCCACTCTCTTGGCCTACCACTCACTGGTTCTCCCACTCTTGGCCTTCACTCTTTCATCCTCCCACTCTCTAAGCCTCCCACTCTTTGGGCCTCTAACTCTGGGCCTCTACCCTCTTGGCATCCCAATCTTATCGCCTCCATTCCCTCAGCCTCCAATCTTTGGGCCTCCTACTCTGGGCCTCTATGCTCTTGGCCTCCCCCTCTCTGGGTCACCCACTATCAGTCTCCAATCTCTTGGCGTCTCTTCTCTCAGCCTCCCACTATTGGCCTCCAAATCTCTTAGACTCCAGTCTTTTGGCCTTCTATTCACTGAGCATCCCACACTCTTGGACCACATTCTCTCTGCCTCCATGCTTTCAGCCTCCCATTCTCTCAGCCTCCCACTCAGGACCTCTACTCTCTTGGTCTCCATTCTCTCAGCCTCCACTCTTTGGGCCTCCCACTCTGAGACTCTACTCTCTGGGCCTCCTTCTTTTTTGGCCTCCCACTGACTCTCTGGGTCTCTATTCTCTTGATGTCCCACTATTGGCCTCCCACTCTCTCATCCTCCCAGTCTCTGGGCCTCCTACTCACTGAACCTTTCGCTCTTTCAGCCTTCCACACTCTGGGCTTCCCACACTGGGTCTCTACTCTCTTGGCTTCCCACTCTCAGACTCCCACTCTCAGCCTCCAACTCACTGGCCCTCCCACTCCTTCAGCCTCCCACTTTTGGCCTCCGCTGTCCTGGCTTCCATACTCTTAGCCTTCCACTATTGGCCTCCAACTCTCTCAGCCTCTCCTCTTTGGACCTCCCACTCAACCTCCACTCTCTCAGCCTCCACTCTCTTGGCGTCCCACTCATTGGGCCTCCTCCTGACTGGATCTCCTACTCTTTCGGCCTCCAACCTTTTGGCCTCTCACTTTCTCAGACTTCCACTCTTTGGGTCCCCCACTCTTTTAGCCTCCCACTCTTTTGGCCTCCCACTCTTGGCCTCCACTCTTTCAGAATCCCACTCACTGGGCCTCCCATTCTTGGTCTCCACTCTCTTGGCCTCTATTCACTTAGCCTTCCATTCTTTCAGCCTCCATTCTCTCAGCTTCCCACTCACTGGGCCTGCCATGCATTGGGCCTCCCATTCTGGGCCTCTATTATCTTGGCCTCCTCCTCTCAGCCTCCCATTCTTTCAGGCTCCCTCCCTTAACCCCCACCCTATTGGCCTCCATACTCTTAGCCTCCCACTACTGGCCTCCAACTCACTATGCCTCTCCTCTTTTGGCCTCCCACTCAGCCTCCACTCTCTCAGCCTCTACTCTCTCAGCCTCCCACTCTTTAAGCCTCCACTGTCTCGGTCTCCACTCTCTCAGCCTTCCACTCTTTGGGCCTCTACTTTCTTGGCCTCCCTCTCTCTGGGCCTCCCATTCTTGGCCTCTATTCTCTTAGTCTCCCACTGTTGACCCCCCACTCTCTCAGGCTCCACTCTTCCGGCCTCCTACTGTGGGTCTCCCAGTCTCTTGACCTCCCACTCACAGGGCCTCCCATTCTTTCTGCCTCCTGCTCTCTCAGTCTCCCACTCACAGGACCTCTACTCTTTTGGCCTCCATTATGTCAGCCTCCCACTCTTTCCGCGTCCCACTCAGCTTCCACTCTTGGCGCCCACTCTGGGCCTCCCACTCTCTGGGCCTCCTATTCTTTTGGCCTCCCACTCTTAGCCTCTACTCCTTCAGCCTCCACTCTTTGGGCCTCTTCTCTCTCAGCCTCCCAATCTTGCCTCCATTTTCTTGGTTTGTATTCTTTTGGCCTCCCACTCTTGACCTCCACTCTTTCTGCCTCCACTTTTTTGGGTGTCCCACTCTCTTGGCCTCCCACTCTGGGCCTCTACTCTCTCGGCTTCTATTCTCTTAGCCTCCCACCATTGTTGTCCCACTCTCTCATCCTCCACTCTCAGCTTCCACTCTTTCAGCCTTTCTCTACTACACCTCCCACTCTCAAGAGATGCAATTTGTCAATATCTTACTTTACAATGGAAAAACCCAACATGGTACAAAGTCCAGATGAAACCATAGAAGAGCCTGTTAGTAACACAGGGTTGCAGTGCCAATCTTAACAATTTTCAGGTTTGAGTCCCTTATTAGAGTGAACATATTATGGCTGGGATTTCAGGCAAAACACCAGGGAAAGAGATTGAAAAACTCAGAAAAAAACCCTTGATAAAACAATTAAAATCTGCCACACAAAGGAATTAATTATATCCAGAATGGAGTTCCTGGAAAGCAGCACTGTGAGACACTTCTTACAAAGTACTGCGAGAAAACAATCCCAAGTTCAGGAAGGCACAAAGCGGTGAAGGTTGGAGTCCACAGAAAACGGTGCGGTCAACTGTCCACTGTGGGGCAAATGATACAGGAGAGGGGACATGCAGCAGTGGAGAGTGGGGAAAGCAAAACACCAGCGGCGGCAGCGCCGGCTCCAGGGTCCTCCTGGCAGCAACTGTCACTGTTGCGTCTGGGCATGGGTGGACTCGACCTGGAAAGGACAAAGAGGTTTAGCAGCTGCAAGTCAGCAATGGTGCACAAGTCAGCATGGGGCCAAACCCAGTGGTGTTTGGAAAAGAAAAAGCAAGAGCAATAAGGAGATTAAAAAGTTAAATCTCAAAAGACAGCAGCTGTGGACTTCTAGTGAGTGCGGGCAGGACACTCGTCAGAGGGGTGGGAGAGGAAACCCCAAAGAAGATGTGGGAAGCTCTGAGAAGTGGGGAGGCTCCCAGCAGAGCAGGGCTGAAGGAGCCAATGCAGCCCCTCATCCTTACATATAGCTGTTTATGTAGAGGTATAAAAGGAGAACATATCCCATTACCTACAGAGAGATGTGTTTGGAAGTTGGGCTAATACCAGGTATGTTCCTGTGTTGCATGTGTCCACAGGGTCCTTTTCATTCATGCTCAGGACTCCCTTTGGGGACTCTCTCTTGCAATGCTGTTTGGACTGTGCAGCATTTCACAGGAAAATGCAATTTTTTGACGGTGTAGAGGTCCAGGGTCTGCACAGGTGCTGGCTGAACTTGAAGAAAAGAAGGATAAAAGTACAATCAGAGCTTCAAGAAACTTTGAGAAGAGCGTATCACTGTGCAAAAGCTAAATGAAACATGAATTTAAGGTAAGAGAGAGTTGTACAAAAAGGCCTGACAGCCTGGCGACATCAAGCTTCAGAAGAAACAGGAATAACTTAAACAGATGCTAGACCTGACAAGAAGCACCGATGTCTACACACCCCGCTGCAAAGAGAGGATTAAGTCACTCTCTTG
The DNA here is from genome assembly GCF_929443795.1 of Astur gentilis. NCBI lineage: Eukaryota > Metazoa > Chordata > Aves > Accipitriformes > Accipitridae > Astur > Astur gentilis. The sequence continues at coordinate 12,526,923 of NC_064884.1, forward strand.
AAACTATATTGTCAAAACGGAGACCTGGGCTCTCTATGACAGATGCGGGGACCCACACCCTGTAACCAACTAGGCAAGCTCGGTCAGGGTGCCCAGGAAGGGTGGCATGAGGTAGCACCCTGCTGAGCCCCACATTTACACGGCCCCATGGAGGAAGCACCTTGGAGACAGCTTACACAGGAAGACGGAGTATTTCATCAGCTTCCAGCAGGAAAAGGGAGAAAGTCCTCGGAAGTGGGTGCTCTTCCTAGGAACTCTGGGCCAGAGGAGGAGTGCGGCAAGGCAGACAAGTAAGCGGACAAGACGCAACCAGAACTCATTAACTCACTGCTGTGGTGCTGGTGGTGCCTCCAGGGAGACCACACAGCAGCACAGAGCACCCCAGAGACTAATTGAACACGGTTAATTATTAGGTGGCTTAAGATACATTTGAATTTCTTTATTGTGCCCATGTTGTTTGTTGTAGTTATTTTGGGCTGGGGAAAAGGCAACTTGCAGGAACTTTGAAAGGAGCCATTTGGAAGCGACTCTTTTGTCACCCAGGGTTGGGGTGACACAAGGCTAAGCCACTTCGGTCCCCCCTGAAGACCTTCCACTGCCTGCCAGCATGAGATGGCAACCTCATGCTTTTGCAAAAGGACATCACAAAATAAATGTGACCTGTGCCTCAACTGATGGGAGATAGATTTCTGCTAGAATCTACAACATTTGAAAAATAATTTGTTTCGTTAATGAAAGCTGGCAGTGGGATCACAACCCTCCCAAGTACCAGAATCTAACTATGGACTTAGAGGTCTAGGTTTTAGCTGGCCTAAGACTTTATGAGCTGAAAATCTGCTCAGAAATATCACCTTCGTAAACGTGGATCAATTTCTGTTTCTGTACCAAGACCTGGTTAATATTGTGGGTTTGCGTACATAAGCTGAAGAACAAGGCACAATTTAGTGTGATGGTATAACCAGTATAACCACATCAAAAGCAGCAGAGACACACTCATTTCCAGTGGAGGGTGCATTCATGTGACTGCTGTTTGCTTGAGATCGTGAGATTATGTGAACACTGAAATTTAAAGTGAAAGGGGCTGTAAATTAAGTGGAGTGAAGCAAAGGGAAATGCTTGCATGAGACTTTGTGAAGCCAACACACAGAGAAGTTTTGTTCCAAACTATCTCAAATCTTTAAAGCATTTCTCCCAAGCATTTTACCCATGTTTCAGCTCGCCTGGCTCAAGCTCTGACACCAAGACGCAAGGACCCGCTCCACAGAGAGTTAATTCCTGGCAGCCAAATTCATTTGCAGTGCAAGTCTCCAGACATTAGGGGTGTTATCTCCAGGGACGAATTTGGCCACCGGCATCTGCATTCAGCCCTGGATGAGCAGGAATGGCTTCCTTCACTTGCGGGGCTGATTTGTGCCAGCTCTGAATTTGGCCCTGTGTCTTTCTCTTTGTTCCGTGTATAGTTAAATAGACAAGATGAAAAAGCCATGACTAATTAGACTGTTAAATTAAACTGCTTTAAATTTATTTTATGTGATGCATAAAGTTCATAAAAAGAGGTACCCAGAGTAGTATCAGTGACCTTTCTCCAGGAGCTGCAGTCCACCCGGATGCTTTTTTGAACCAATTGGCTGAAAACTCCTGGATTTCTTAACACCTTTTATTCCCTCTCTGCCACTTTCAAACCTGAAGGATTTATTTTTATCAGTCCCTCACCCACATAATGACTTTAAAATTCCTTAGGTTCATACCTTAAAATATAGCTGGGAATTAGAAGTAATGCCAATTAACAAGTCAAGGCTCAAAGGCACTGATGGAGTTAGCTTGCACTTCTCCCTGGAAAACTGTCATAAGTATATATAAGAATCTGCACACCTCAGGATTTCTGTTTGGAGCACTCTGTCTGTTTGAAAGTACCTTCTCCATGGTATTTGCAGCCTCACCACCACCACGGTGCCTATGGACTAGACACACCTGAGCCAAAAGGGGTATCGGCAACCCTGTGCTGCCCCAAAATGCCTCCCTGGGCAGTTGCCTCCCTCCAAGCTCCGGACTAGCAGCAGATCCCAGCACCTCTGTTTGGACAGGTTTGGCTGGCATGTCTGCATTTGGACCCGTGGGTCTGTCCTTGCCACACCAAAAAGGCATTCTATATGCTCCAGGCATCAGCTGATTCCTGGATCTGAAAACCTGGAATTTCGAGACAGACAAAACTCCCTTATTTGATATGCAGACATTCCTCCCACTCCCATTTACCCAGCACACAGATAAAAGGCGATTTGGTTAGACCTCAGGAGCCTCTGCTCCAGGATTTGGCACTTTAAAGAGGCCAAGGTTTAGTTCCCAGGTCTGTTTGGGGCTTCAGGCAAGTTATTTCACTTGCCCCAATTCAGTTTCCTCCTCGGTGGCAAAGTGGTTCTTGCAATATAAAATAGTACGTTTTCCCTCCGGCCACCGAGCGCTCTTCATTTTTCTGGAAATGCTGCTTTTGCCCTTCAGGATCCCTCATGGGGTGGGGTGGGGGCATCTGCAGAGACACAGGCAGTGTCCAGGCACCTGGGGAGAGGAATTGGCTTGGGAAATATGGAAGTGAACAACTTTTTCCTTTTGTTACCCACAGCTCCTTGCATCCTTTTACTACTACCACCAATCACGCTGTTAAAATGACCACCCCCATTTCATGCTTCGTTAGGAGCAATATTGGTTATTCACCTCCCAATTCCAGGTTCAGGCTTTCTTCCCGTATGTTGTCACCATCGCCTGAGTGCAAGCAGCCAACCCAGTCTGGGTCAAATTCTGCCTGCACGTACCTCCTGCAAGAGCTGCTGTTAGCAAAGTTCGGCCCCCTCTGATCCCAGCCCCAAAAGGAAATAGCCATGAAACCTCCCCATACCCTCTGAGACCACAGGCTGGGCAGGACAGGACAGTGTCCTCATGGCGCTGGGATAAGACACTTTATCTTTCCATGCCCAAGGAAGACAACCAGGGAGGGCAGATGGCTTTTCGGAAGCCTAAAATTGTATATGGTGGCTGCGGCATCCCCTGCTCCTGGTGATGCTGCACTTCCCTACTTTGTCCTCCTTTATTTGGGAAGGATGCATTTTCAGCAAAGGTGTGAATATCGCTCCCTTCACAGCTAATCCTGACACGCCAGCGGCCCACAAGCACACTGTATTGCTAAGCAACACTTGGCAAAATCCATGCCAGGTTGTGTCGGTCCCTTTTGATGTTTCACAGAAGCATTGTCATTTCCATCTCTGGCATTGTTTCCAGCATTTTGGGTGTCAGTGTTCCTGAAAACCATCACAGAAAGGATGTTTATTGAACTGTCAGAGGGTGAATGATTGACACTAGGCACAAGTACTTTTCATGTTCAGGTTTTGGCATGCCACAATTGGATTATTTCCTGATAAATGCCATCCAATTCTACCAGATGGACCACTGAGAGATATGCCAACCTGTGTGAGAAATGGAGTAGATGCTCAGTGCCACTTATTGGTAGATGTGTGCTTCTCCAGTCTATCCTTTTGTGTAGCTGCAGGGTATTTCACTGAAGCAGTGACTTTTGTGATGCTTGTAATTAGAAGAGCAAGGCAATTTTCATTGTGGAGAAGGGTAGATTTCGATGCCCAAATTTGATTTCTTTCACCTTAGTGCGGAAGTGCAATACCTGTTCCTCACCTCTTAGATTTAATGTGTTCTCTGTGACTTGAGCATTAGAGAGTCATGAATTTTGAAAGTCAGATATTTCTCATATATAAATAATTTCAATAAACCAATCCTCTCCCTTCCCGTACATCTTTTTCTAATGGCTCATTTACAGATCGAAATGCAATACAAGGATTGTCAGGCAGGTAAAACATCTAAGAGTGAATACATTATACATACCATCCAAAGTTTATTAAACAGCTGAATTCATTTCATTGACACTCAGCTGGAGAGTGGGCAGTTATCTGTGGTCTCAGGATGAAGGGGCAAGTGGCAGCACGAGGGGACAATGTGACCCGGGGACGGATGTCAGCAAGAGGGTAGGTTAAGGCTGTCAAATTGTCCCTGGAGCTATTGAGGGTATGTGGGGGAGAGGGATTAAGTAGGAAGAGCTTTTTCATTGACACAAGTGCCTATGCTGAGCAAGAGGGGAGAAGGCTGGAACCATCTCGCACACCTTCCCTCGCACAGGCACTGGGTAAGGAATTGCCATGGGGCACAGGCGCTTTGCTTTAGTTTAGTCTGGCTTTGCTGGGTGTCGAGGGGGAGGGAGTTGCGTTTTTCTGTTTAAGGGTGACACAGGAGGAAATCCCTAATTCTGGAGGGTGAAAACTTGCAGGTCTGTAAAAAGATGATTTTTCTGTCTGAACCGACCCACTAGCGAGACAAAAGAAACATTAAGTTATCTATTCCTGTAGTCCTTGGCACTTTAATATATACATAAAAAGCAGGGCCTTTGTACTATACCTAATGAGCAGAAGTGAATAATGTGGTATAATTAGCTTCCCTTTCTCAGCCTGCTCTCTCAGATATCTCAACACACTTCTGACAACAGCATGGTACAAGTGGTGACTGGTGCCTACATCTTAGATTTACCATCACTTCATTGTTCTGCGCTAACACATTTTTCATCTTTGCCATTATGAGGGCCTCTCTCCGCTGTACGTATTTCTGCATTTTAGCCGTTGGCTTAGTCACTGCCAGCTAAAATGAAACATAGCTCAAACAGAGGCTTCGGGGTGGAGAGGCTGTTATTGCACTATCCCCTCTCCAGGGACCTGCGGTCAAACCCTTGGGTACACACATGCGCGCGCACACAACACCCCTAAAAACGTGTCTGATTGACAGCTCAGCCCTGTGATCACCTAAAAATAACACGTAGAAAAACATACAGTCCTTTTTGGATGGCCCTGATTAACTAAGGCCTTGATCTTGCAATGGTTTCTGCATCAGCCTACTTCTGTGTCTCACCAGGGCTCTGGGATCTCAGAGCTGCTGATTTCTGAAGTTCACAAAAGCACTGAGAAAAAGAAATATATACAAAATAATGTAGCTCTATGCAGTCTCCTACTATTCCAGAAGAAATCTCAGAATAATAGCTTGTTTTGTTTTGCTGTTCTTACAAGAGGGAGTTGAGAGGCAAACTGATTATGCAGGACTTTAAAAACCAGACAGATCAAAAAATCTTGCTCCCAAAAAACCACCCTGTAAAATGATGTTACTGGGGTTACTTCCAAGAAAGTAACTACAATTTTTATTGCAGATTTGTTAGTAAGCTTATAAATCAATTCAAAACCAACCCTGTTTAAAAACCTGTTATGCAGAGATGCAGTAAAATGAAATGCACGCAGGTAATACTGCTGGTCTTGAGAACTTCAGAATTTCCTTAAAGTAATAACTTTAATTCAGTTCTTTCTGGCATAAACTTTTTCATCCCATTATGTCAAAAACTGTATTATCCATCCATTTGTCTGTCAGAACGATTCCCCCTGGGCCCATATACCACTGGTTCTTCTATTCTAAACCTCCCCATTACATCCTGCTATCAAGAGTCACAATTTTCAGTGAAAGTCTCTTGTGACTTTTGACAATGTTTTACAGTGAACTCGACCAGGAAGCTCAGAGTTAAAGGAAATCTTCCATTCTGGCAATGAATATGTAATAGGCATTATACTGTGCAGTATACCAAAAATGTAAGGTTCATTAAGTCTTTCAAAGGCAAGAACTTCCATGTAGCTTTGAATGAACCTGTCTTTGCGATGGCATTAGCAAATGATATTTGGGGGCAGGAGATATTAATACTACACATTAAGGAACAAATTTGTTTAAATGCTCTATAGCTATGCGTGGATGCAGATGATCCAGGCATAAATATAAAGTGAATAGTCGTCCAACTTTATATGTAAATTGTCTTTGGCTTATATACATAAGAATGCTCTTTGCTACTAAATTCCTTCATATTAACAAGCAGGAGTGTAACTAATATATAAAATAAAGTCATTCTCTTTAATGAGAATGCTAAATATTTTAAAGAAATGCACAGCTATGAAATATTGTCAAGGGCATTTTTATACTTAAGTTTAAGAACACTTACGACTTAACTGTTGAATAATTTAACACATTCAGCCTTGAAGTACTATTTATGTATGTTTTTTAATGTTCATACTTATGTTGGCTTTTCTTTGCTCAGGATTTAGGACCTTTGATTTCTGTTTATAAAATTTACATCTTTAATCTCCCAGCTCTGTGCATTTCCCCATTCGACTCCTGCAACAATATAGGCAAAAAGTGCGGAGAGGAAAAAGGAGCTAAAAGCCTCGTGCAGCTTGGAACAGAGACTGTGTGGATTTTAGCAAGCATAAGGAGATATTTTAAGAAAATGAGCTCCAAGTAGAAAACCTTGATAAACATGAGCCACCTGTAGAGCTCAAACCGAGGATTTGCAAATGAGTTTACGAGCTTTCTCCAAGAGGCGAAGAAAGCCCCACGAAGTGCCCCGGCATGCTGTGGGAACCCTGACTTCTACAACATAGGTCCTTTTGGGGAGCACTGTGCCTGGGCACATATGTGCCGGGGGTCGAGGGGGGAAATTCCCCATGCAGCACCTACGTGGGTGGTGGAACACAGCTGGACCTGGGAGGGGGGAAACACCACCCAGCTTTCCTTACCCCTCGCAATCACCCGCGGTCTGCCCAAGCCCAGACCCACCACCACGTGTGCTGGGGCAGGGACAGCACTCCCAAGAGCACTTTGCAAACGTTGGCTTGAAGGCTAACCTACCTTCACACCCAAAATGTTGAGGGTTATTCGGCTGATCACCACAGGCAAAAGTTTTACCAAGTGACGAAACAGAAGCCGAATTCTCCCTGCGATTGTGATATTGCACGAAATCCTCTCTAGAATAAACAAAAACATCGACCGAAACAGTTTACAGCGTTTCTTGTCACCTTTCATTATGGTCTTTTGCAACAAGCTGATGTTTTGTGACACAGCAGATGTAACTTGACATGTCATACACTGAGCAGCGACTTTCAGAAATTTCTAAGACACATTTCTTTCAAAAAGCAGCATCTCAACCAGACAGTTGAACCATGAGTGCATTTAAAACCGAGGCTAGAAAAGCCGGGCTGAGATGCAAAGAGCATTGCACACAGAATATTTGGTCTGACTTTTCGTCTGTATTTTATGTGCTACAAGCCATAGGCAGGGAGATGGACAGATCATCTAGCACGATGAATGAGCTGCTGCCAAGCTGATGTTACTGTATAACTATGGGCCCCTCAGTACCCATTCTGCCTCTGATAGACATCACTTGCCAGTGTCCAAATGGATTATATATATCTGGCATGTTTATGGTATAAAGGAAGATGAATCTGAATATCTGTGAACCTTGGGCTCACCGGATGATGCATTTGGAAGGGAAAGCAAGTTTTTCAAGGGCAAAAAAAAAGTTAGTGGGATTTTGTCAAAGGGAATTAACCTAACACCTTCTTGCATCAGGCTGCACTACCACACATTAAGAGATCACTTAGCCAGGGAGACAGAAGGAGTGAATTAGGATTAAGAGTAAGAACTGCCACATATTTTAGCACAGGAATGTCTTTCAAGCTGGAAATTGTACGTGGCGGTCGCTGGCACACCAAGCTGAGTAATTTCTTTAGTGCTGATGTTTATTCAGACAAGCAGATCGGCAGAAGTACTCACAGGGACCTGGTCATGTGGGGTTCAGAAAGATGCATCATAGCTGAGAAGGAGACCCTCAAGAGAGGAGAAGTGGGGGTCCCAGCTTGCCCTGCAAGAGACACCCCACTGGATCATCCCAGCAAAAGTGGCTGCTGGGGCACATCAGCCTTCCCTAGTGAGTGCTTTGGGAGTGGCTGCTTTCTAGGTCACGGGCACTTTTTGCTCGGGAGAGCCAAAATGGAGAAGCATGGAAGACTAGAAGGACCGTGAGATACAGAACAAAGTAGGATGAAGACTACTCCCTTGCTGCACTGGACCAGATCCTCCGACAGTGGCAATGGGATCTCAGCACTGAGTCCATTTGCACTGACTCAGCATCACTGAAATGTAAGTATTGCCCCCACTGGGCTCTTTAACTCAGCAGCACTGTCAGCACAGTCTTTGAGTCCCAGGAAGGAGATACCTAATTTGCTCAGTATAACCGCTTGCATTCACTCTGCCCTCGCTTTCCAACAGACCTGAACAAGGAGGCAATTTTGTTTCACAAAAGCAATCTTAAATGAAAATATGTAAATAAAGAGAAAACTGGAGAGTGAAAACACTCATCATCTTCCTTAAACTAAGTGACTCGGCGCATGTCCTTGGGATATTGTCAAAGGGATCCAGAAATCTCTACGGGAAGTCAAAGTTTACAACAGGAATTTGAGACAAAACGAATGCTGCAGCTGTAATACACCAACTCACAACCTTCCCAGGCCTCACTCCTTTAACAAACACCAAAACCTCTGGATCTCATAGCTTCAAGGACCTCTTTTTCCAAGTGTGCCTCCTGTAAAGCTTTATTTCCTTTTGAAGTCTGCTTTCTATTTTACTGTGTTTTTTTGCTAAGAATATATTTAGGTAGGAACTGCCCTTTACATCCACGGGCGGCCGTGACTATCAGTCAATCTATCAGTAAACCGCTCATCAAGTTCACTAGACAAAGGGTTAGTGCAGCTAGTACCACAATAATGTAGAAACAGAAATATTACAAAGTAAAGGCTTATAAAATAATAAAAATTCTACTTAGTTCAGATACCTCCCAGTGCCTATGGCAAAATACCTTAAGCATTCCACATAAGGCGGGCATTGTCTTTATAAGATGGCACCTCATAAAATGGTATTAAATATCACCAACGGGGCTTCATATTTCATCCAGCAGGGTTTAGGCCAGACATGTTCTATATCACACATTATTAGAATGACATCTGCTTTGCAAGTTGTGTACCCAGGAGCATACCTTGATAACTCATTTCAGCACTCATTCTCGAGGCTTCTGTGGCTTCGTAATACCTAATATGTTTAACTCATTTTGAACAGAAGTCTAAAGCCTGTCGTGGCCCTCTGGCCAAAACTGTAGCTGTCAGGCAACGGAGCCAGCTATCAAACATTACTCATTTATCATTAGTGGTGATGCAGCTGTACAGAGAAATGTACCCACTGAAGTGAAGGGCTGTCAATTGTTCCCTGTATAATACTCCTCTTCTCAACAGGGCATTTCTCCATGGATGTATAGCTAGTGCACTTCGCTACTTCCCCATAGCGCAGAATTTATAGTAGTAAGGAAATGGGGAACATATTTTCATTTAAATGGATCTGCCACAAGATGAATAAAGCAATCATCAATAGAATCTATAAGCAGAGAGATATGCGACGCGCTGTTTATAAGCATTACACATAGGCATGTATAATATATGTATAAGCGTGTGTGTGTGTGTGTGTGCACATATACACGTGCAGTGTTTATAAATAAACTCTCTAGATCTCTATCAGGATTTAAAAATTGGCACATGTTCAGTACTAAAGGCTCCGCTTCCTCTTTGCTCACCATTTCCATAAGAAGACTGGAATGTGCAATTTGGGCTTCAAATTTCCATGTCTATTCTGCTTACAAAACTCAAACACACGCTACCTTGAACTTCGCTATCCTCAACTCTGCTCCCTAGGGAGGAAAACAGCCAGATTAAATCTATATGAGAGATCTCCTGACTGCAGACACTACTGCCTTTATTCACAAAGGCAAAGCACAGCAATGGTCTGGGAAAGCACCACAGTTAAGATAGTATCTTCAGGCTCCTTTGAACCACTGCTGCATGCAAATATTTGTACACATGCATTATGAAGAAAGTGTGGCACAAGTCCCTGAATTTTTATTTGCCTCTGTACAAGCAAGATACAGAGGAGGGAGACAGACTCCGGTGGCAAAGAGCAGAGTGCCGGCTTCCGCATCTGTGTCTCTGCTCACTCAGCGGGGTTTCTCCTCTGGAGCCCACGGAGGCCAAAGGGAATTTGCTCATTACTTTTAAGGCATTCACATGACTACAAAGTGGGTACTTAAAATCAGGAATCCAAATCCATCTGCAGCGAACAACTGGAACGTACCTGTTGCTCACATTACATTCTGACCTTGGTCCATCAATGCCCAAGTTTCTGGAGAAGAGAGATGGTCACAATGCTCTGTGCCTAGGAAATGGTTTCAGCTCTTCAAGTGAGGAGCAACTACAGCCATCAGTCTTCTGAGTTGCGCATGAAGGCTGATATGGCTTTGAGCAGATGTTACGCAAAACCTTAATTTTCTTCCCAAATTGCTAGCCATCCCAGATTCACTGCAAACAAGTTTGCTGAAAAAATCACGTGAACTTTTTCCAAAGAACTTCAAGAAAGTTTTTTGTCCAACATGGTGCAACTAAGAGACTAAAAAAAAACACGGTCAGAGGGACTTTTGTTCCTCCTTTTGGTCTTGTGCAAAGTATCCATGAATTCTACCATGGATAATGCCACCTTGTTAACAGAACAGCAACTAAACAACTTTATATGTATTTTTACCTATTTCTGGAACAGTTCCACTGTGGATATAGAAACCCAGTGACCAAAACACAGCTGCACTTCAGTTCTGTCCCATGTTTAAACACAGTTGCTAGCACCAACATGGTTCTCATCCATAACAAGATGAGTAATAGGAAAAAGGAGGAAGAATGCAGCTCTGAAAGTTGCAAACATGGGACTGCTTCTTGGGAAAAGCTCCTCTCCACCAGAACAAACCAGCAGGAGACATAGGCAAACTTGGAGTTGCCTGCGGCAGCAGTCTCTTGAAGGGATGCCACTGAGAAGGGGAGTGGAAGCCCCACAGCCTACTTTGTGTATGCTGAGGATCTTCTTTTTCCTCCTTTTCCCTACTTCTGAACACTATTTACATGCTGTGGTGTAGGGACTATGCACCATCTATCCCCTCCAGTCTGACCACCAAGACAGGAGGCTTTGCATTACTTTAGAAATACAAGGACATTTTGTGTCTAGCTGAAAATGAACGCAGCAGAAAGGAAGATGATGAATGACAAAGTTTTCCTGGCAGATGTAGGCTATAAAAAAAGATCATAAGGTGGTAAAACAAGTCTAACCAATGGGGTTTGCCAGAAACGTGGTGAAACAGGCTTCCAGTGTAAAAATGACACCACCAAATTCATAAAAGAAAAAAACACCCTGAAGCCTAGCAAGCAAGCAGCAACTTGGGGCACAGTGGGATACTAGGTAAAGTGGAAACATCCACTTCTGTGTGATTTCCCTCTTTTACAGCCCGTGGGCTCCCAGGAAAAGGACCCAGCACCTCACTGGCAGAGTGCATAACTGAAGAGCAGTGTCATGGGAGTCGGGCAGTTGCACCCACTGCTTACAAGCTGGGCTGGGGCTCCCGGCGCTCCATGGAGCAGGACCACAGTTGCCAAGTCTCCCTCTTTGACCTGATCTGATCTTATCTGCACTTCCAGGTGCCTTTGGAGCCTGATGCTCTCATATTACCATGGGTTTGCACCTACTGCTTTGTCCCACGATAAACTTAGATATAGTCACATTCATTCTATAGCTTCCTCATTTAGTGTAAGTATGGGCAGAACAGCATTGCAAGGAAGTGGTAAATGGTGATTTTATTAGCTGCATTCTATTTCTAAAATAGCAAAAATCATCCTTTGCAAATGGCCCCTCCTTTCCTTTTTTTTAGCTAAGCTCTGGACAGAATCCATCTTTCCAAGTCAGGAGGGATATACATGACTCCATAAAATCCCAGGAACCTCTCCTCAGAATAGCCACAGGGGTTTGCAAACAAGTCACACAAAACACCCTCTTTACCCATTCCCCCAGGGCTAAGCAAGCTCCCTCTGCAACACTCCCAGCTTCTTTGTGCTCAGAGGGTAGCAAGACCTGAGCACAGGCTTTTAAAAACATATTACAACTAGACCATGCAGGAAAATTCTTGACTTTTTAAACATCCTTCTTGTAATATTACATGCTAGGAGAAATTATAGGTTCAGTTATGACTACCAAGTTAAGCAGAGGCTGGAGAAGCAAGCTGTCATCAGTCCACACAAGAAACAGCCATGGATGAGTTCTGTATGTTAAATTTTATGCCAGACTGCAGAGGTCAGAGACTGCTCCTGGAAGAGAAACGTATCTCTCACAGATGTGCCCCTTCCTTGGCTACTGGAGGCTAATTTCTCCATTGTGTCCTGGAAGGTAAATCAGATATGGTTGAGGAGCCTTCTGGTGCAATGCTTTAGTGTGCATGGCTGGGGGGGGCTGGACAAGGCTCCTGCTCCTTGTTTCCCTTGGTTAGGAAGACATCTGTGTTGAACCTTCCCCAAAAAAGGAGAAAGAAGCCTGGCTCAATGTCCCTCCAGGGCATTACGCTCCTTCCTAATTCTCCCAAGCAAAATGCCTATCACCGTCACTGTTCACATAAGAGTGGCTGTATCTCAGCACAGTTATCTTTCCTTATTGCTTTTATTCAGGTCCAAGCACAGTGCCATGCCCTGCAGCATTAGCCCTTACGTTGTCCTCTCGGTCACCTTTTCCGCCATGCTGTAAGTGACAGCTACTATGAACCAGCATGAACATGCAGCTATGTTCATCATCGGTGTGTGCTCTGACTCATATGTGATTAAAACAGTGTCTGGACAGGGAAGAGCTGAATTCAAACTGCTTGGGGTAACTAAAATGAACCTGATCTTACTATTGCACCATGACTTTTTAGGGTTATTTTATCTCCTGTAGGAGACTCATCCTTCCTATTGTTCTGTCTCCTTGTAACCCCACTGCCGTACCACCACCACTTTGCTTCATGAGGTCTCCTCAAAAACCCTGCATCACTGCTGACATGCCGCAGGAGGGAAAGCATTTAGTATCTTTCGGCAGAGATGCTAGGAAACTGGTAACAATAACTGCTTGGTAGCTGGCAGCCTTGGGGACCGGCCGGGAAGCGGCCGAGCAGAGGGGCAGCAGGAGGGCTGGGGACCATGCTGTGCTCACGCTGCCCCATCTCTGCAGAAACAGCCTCCTGCACCGAGTTTCTTTGTGAACCTCGCTGTCTGCTGAGTGGGGTCAGTGTTCATTTAAAACATGCCTCAGTGCACCGTTGTTTCCCACAGCTCTTCGAGGTTTGTGTTATGATACAGTTGGTGAGTCATGCACAGATTAGTCATGGAGGAGATTTATTCTTGTCTGCAGAAAGTCCGGCATGAGTAAGGACAATGCGAGTTTGGCACCAGCTTGTTTCAGTTCTGGCCGGTGCCAAAGGTGAGTTATTTCTCATACCCAGGTGTGTGGCTCAGACTGGTGAGGCAGATAGGGCCGTGCATCCAGTTTAATGCCTATCTGCCAAGACCAAAACTTTAGCACAGCCAATGCAGGCAGTACAGAATGGGACCAACTCATCTCACAAGCTCCTCTACATGCCAGGTGCTAAAGAGACTTCCACCGGTCATTAACCTTCACCAGACCAAGCCATCAGTGCATGAAAGGCTCCAAGTCCTAGTGAATCCTCTGACTTTCTTACCAAAGCTTACTAGTAAGTTGGATGAGATCTTGGCTTCATCGAGGCTGGTAGCAAAACACTCACACAAGGCTAGGGTTTTATTCCATAGTGATCAAATTATGTAGGAATCTAATTTCCCTGTATATCTACCAGTCCCAGAGCACCAACTCTCTACATTACTCCTGGAAATTTTTTAACTGCAAAACCTGCTTTTTTTCATTTCATAGGAACAATATGATGTCTAGCAATAAAAAAACATTTCTGACTGGGAAACTCTCTGGCATTCAGCTGCCATAATGTTAACATTCAGCAAATTTTTCTTCAATGAGTTTACACAGTAAGTGTAAAATCATACCTGCTGACTGAGGTGTTAGTTACAGGTCTGCACAGTACTTAGTCAGAACTTGGGTTTCTGAAACGAAAAAATGTTTTCATTCGTATTTTAAAATTCCATTCATTAACAGGTGCATACGGTTTGACTTCTTCAAAGTATGCTGCAGACATAGCCTAATAAATCTCCATGACACCTCACTGCATCTCCATTTTATAGATGTGGTGATTCGAATATATCCAAGTGAAATGACTTGCCCAAGGCTAATGAAGGAATCAATGTCAGAGACAGGATTAAAAGTAGAAAAATTCCTGGCCCCCAGTCTCATAACCTAACTGTGGTCTGCATTTCACTCATATGAAAACAGGAAAGGGAAATACATCTATTTTGAATATTGTGAAAAGTAGTTCATAGCAGATGGGCAGCCTGATGTTTTAAAATTGCTTTACTTCGTCATAAAATATCAATAATACACAGGATGTGGTTCTTGTCCAAGACTACACCAAGGTGTGAACAGCACAAAATGTGTCACTGGTAGCTTTTAGAGCAGCAGAGGTTGCACTAAAAGAATAAAATAAGCAGAGTCTTGAGATGTCTCTCCTGCCTGTTCCTTAAAACCAATTTCTTCCTGTGTGCTACACAGTTGGTAAAAGCTGCTTTGAAGCTGATGAATACCTGTTCAGTAATGAATCTGTAGTGAGACGCCTATTGTCGAATCTCAGAGGCAGAGCAAGAGGTCTGTAATGCCTATTTCTCAAATACACAAGTAGCGCCCGCTGACATTTTTTGGTGGGTCTACCCACCCCTTTCTTAGGTGTTAACACAGAGCTAGGCAGCATCTTCTCTGTTGCGAAAACATAACGGGAAGACAATGCACCTGTCTAGCTGTGGAGAAGAATAATTTATTAAAAAAAATGAAGGTACACTTGTGTCATTAAATATTGATGAGTAAGATTCATTGACTGAGTTGGAGACAGTAGGATATGGCTTGAAATAAAATCCCATGAGGGACACACCCCCTAGTATGCCCAGGGCCATCCCTTTAAAGGTAGGACAATTATAATTAATTGAGCAATCTGACAGAAAGCATACATCCATACACTGGAGCAGAAAGTGACACTGTGCACAGAGCCATCCAGGACACTTGAAGGGTTAATACTGGTTCACTAGACCAAGGACAGTAAATTCTGCCTGTGGCTACCACCAGTCTATTGTATTATTATTGCAGGCTTTAGAAACAGCTTTTAATTTTAACCCTTTCCGTCCCTCTCTACTATCTTCTCTTTAAATAATTGGCATTGAATAAAATTCCATGAAATCTTCCTAGGCATACCTTTCAATAATTTATTTTCACTTTCAGCACTTACAATACTGTACAGAAAAAAAAAAATAATCCAAAGAACCTGGGCCTCCTTTACCTATCACTATTAACTCTTAAAGACCAGAAATGTTGCCACAAAACTGGGCCTCTTTCATTTTGTTGTGATCAGTCCCCACTATTTGCTGCAAGGATCACTGAAGAATCCCATCCACTACTTACTGGAAACAGTACTGTGAGTCTTCAGAGTTTTGACAAACACATAGACTGAATATGGATAGACTTGTACCCCTTTCAGTCTTCCAGATAACCTGCATTCTTTCACCTAACTGCATTTTTAAGATGACGTACTGGGACTTGTTCATGCCTGTAAGAGCTGACAAATCAAACATACAGGAACCATTGGTTACCTGTAATGCAAAAATCTCATTATTGATAACATTTTCAGCAATATGCTGAACACGTCATCAGCCCATAGGCAGGCTAAAGAGAAACAACTGCTGGAGAAGGGATTATATAAAGGAGCGTGGGGGACAGCAAAGGACTGACTCAGTGACCCAGGAGGTCCTTTCCAATCCTATATTTCTATGTTCATCTGTTCGTATTGAAGTTGATGGGAGACATTTCCACTGACTTCAAAGGGCTTTTATCCAGCCCCAGTTTCATTTCTTTTCAATATACAGATGCAAGAGTAATGTCACGCATGATTTTCATGAGACATGCTAATATACAATCAGTTCTGGGAGCAGCAGAATGAACCCAGGTAGATAAATTGTTCATCCCAAAATGCTAAACATGCCAAGATCTGAAAAATATATCTCCTCATATCTAAAGCGCAGGTAAGTCCAGCAACGTCACAATTGGATTTCCAGTCATCATTAGCCATAATCAATTATGCCAAATAAATTGTCCTGTTATCTAGTCATACTTTTTGCAAGCTACAGGGACAAGGTGAACAGATGTTTTTGATCTGGGAATTGGCTCACCCCAGGGCTGGTCCACATTTCCAGCAACAGGAAGGAGTGCCCTAGCGTTAGCATCCCAGTGTGAAACCTGTAGCTTCGTATGGAAGATTATTTAATGTTTATGGGACATGACTTGTTAGAGAGATGAGCTACAAAGTGCTCTGGAAAGAAGTGTAGAAGTCTAATATAGATGGCCACAGAAGCAAGGAATGAGAAGGTAGAACTGGGTGGCTGCAGAATTACACAGTGTTTTCTTTTCCTCTCTTTTTTTTTACTGAGCAGGCTGAATGCCTGCTCAGTAGAGTCACCTCAATATGTTATCTAATGGCGTCGTCTTTACTTGAGAGATTCCCCATCTGTGGCCAGACTGTGCCACTGCCTCATTCAACTGAGCAAGACAAAAATATTCATTCACTTGCTCAGATCTTAGGAGACAGGTCTTGCTCTAGAGCAACAAAAAATGAGCTGCTCCTTAGTTAGGTCTGAACCTTTGCACTTCAGCCAGCCTTTGATGAAGCTTTCCTCTGGATTTCAACACTGCTTTTTATAGCTGGGCAATCTACTTGCTCTCTCCAGCTTTGTCCCTTTTTTTGTTCTTTACACTAGTATGATTCTGATCTATGTGGTGGTCTCACATTTTCCTCTTGAGCTTTCTGCACCAGCCTTGTTTTCAAAGCCAAATAACACAAGCAGTGATTTCTCATCTGCAGTTGCTTTGGAAGGATGGATGTTCAGACATAATAAGTCCGGTTTGCTATTTTTTAACTTGTAATACAGTAGCTGCTTCTGCTGTTTGGATGCTTCTTTACTCACTTTCCTTTTCCATCTCTTTTCTCCTGATAATGTACTGTAAAACGTCAAGTGATTTATAAAACATGGAAAACAGTATTACATCCAGATTAGTTCTCCTAAACCACAGAGTAATTTCCTCCTATTCAGTTCATGGTGTCTCTAAGAAGGTACAGCCACTTTGACTCCTCAGATGTGGTGTGTCTTTCTCGTGACCAGCACAGAGAAATGACACCACACCATGAGAAAAGAGATAGTCGAGATGCTGAAGATAGCCTGACATGCATTCAGAGGTCTGAGTGCTTCAGGGCTGTATCTGGATCTTCATACTACGTAGCATACCCAAAAGGTGTAGACATGCCGAAACCTGCTGGGTCTCCCATCCTGTGGGTACCAGTTCCATGCAAATGATGGGGAAAGAGAAGGGAGAGAGACTGAGCTACATCTCGGTTTCTGTCCATTAAGTAGGAGGAATTTATCTAGGAAGAGCAGATGCAGGAATGGGGAATCATCACTGATTCAGGTCCTCATGTTAAGGCAATTGTAAGATGGTTTAATTGGTTGTCTTCTACTCCATCCAACTGCCAGCTTCAAGTTAAAGGCCCATGGCCAGAAACAGAGCCCTTGAGGTCTTGCCATGGCCTCAGTCATGACATCTGAACGATTGGGAGAAATCACATCTGACAGGCTCGCAAGAAAACAGCTAGTTTTGAGGATATGGGCTTAGCCGTGCTCTGCAGACACCTAATAGCAATCCCAAGAGGCCCTTGTGTGCCTCAAAATGAGTGATGCAAGGACGCTAGCAAATGCGTCAAACAACTTGTATGTGTTGCAACGTTCAACATCCAAAGCAGAAGGGCCTTGCATGAGGACCAACGGAGTGTCTGCACATCTGAAGCCCCTCACGTTCCCAAGGCAGATTGGATCCACAAGTGGCACAGGTCTGATAGAGTCAGATTGAAGCACAGTTCCCACGTAGCCTGTATTTGGGTCCCCATCAGTTCATACGGACCTGCAGAATTTCTCAGGTTGACTTCATGATTATCTCATCAGTGGCCACATGTCACAGAGGAAAACAGTCATGGTTTACCTTAATTTACAAGTGTCATCTCCTACAAATGGAAAGAGGAGCATGAGCATGGCAAAGCTGAACTGATTTGTTCTGGCACCGGTATTCCAACATGGCAAGATATACCTATGACTGTCACATACAAATTTAGTAGCTAGCATACTTGCTTTTTATTTGATTTTTAGTAGGTCTCTCCACAATAAATATAAGAGCAGAATGCATAAACAAAGCACCTGGCACTTACAGTTTATCTTGGTGACAGAAAATTTGATTGATGAACAATAAGTTCAGAAAGTGGCAAATGTTCAACAAAGGGCTAAATAACCTTTTGTTGCTAGTTTTAATTTTTTTTTCTAGCTCAGTTTCTCTTAGCCTTCACATTTCTTGTCTTGAAGTTGCTTTGTTCTATTGCTCCATCAGCTGCTGGGAGGAAAAAAAAAAGCCTGCCCTATTTGTTCCTTGTATACTTTCACTGATTGAGTTGCTTATCACCAGGGCAAGAATTAAATGGAGAACTTTTACATGTCACATTGCTTCTTGTTTTCTCTTTCACTTCACTTCACTTCACTGGGACAGAGCCTGTCAGACAGACCTTCCTGCTTGTAAAATGCTAATTTTTAACCTCACTATTACTGCAATACCAAAAGAGTGGAGGCGTGCACGCTCACAAGCAGAACAAGGTAGCTCAGAGGAGATACCAGTCAATGTAGGCTACATTCATAAAACATAGAAGGAAAAAAAATACTTTACAGAAGGGGAAATTGAGGCACAGAATCTTACAGTGATTTGTGTCCAGGAGCTTATAGGAAGTGTATGGCAGAAGGGCAAGCACAAGCTGGGCCCCATGGCTCCTAATCTTGTGCCTTAGCAACAAGACCACTCTCCCTCTGCATGCAGGCTCAGAGAGAAGAAGGGGCAACCTTCTAGGAGGGAAATCTTTGTTGGATTAAGCACTTTGCTTGCTTTTCTCTTCTCACCCTTTTCCTCCTTCAAAGCATGGAGGATGGGGAGGGGGCCAGGTGGTGAAACAGTGCCCATACACCCCCCTCCCCCCCTTCAGCCTACCCCACATCCAGCAGGGTCTCAGGGCTCCCCAGCGACACCCGAATGCCCGTGCCCCTCAGCCGGGGAGGAGTGATATGATTTGTAATTGCAATATCTTCATTACTGTCTCTTAGTTCTTTGCACACTAATGTCAAGAGCTTTGTCTTTGTAGTGTTATTGGCATTTTTCATCATATTCATGAAGTGTGGGTCAATTTTCTTCAAAAGGCTCACTTCGCCAACTTGCCACAAAGACAGACAGTAATAAATTCTACTAGTGCACAGCGAAGGCTTCGTAGCTGCAAGCAACAATAAAAAGCAATGAGCTGGGTGTCACTAAGTAACTCCAGTTTACACTGCATTTTCTTCTTTTATTGAAAACTCAGAATATGAATTTATTAATGAATACACAGGCCTACTTTGAAGGGGTGTGGGGGGGTCTGAGTCAATTTATTTGGTATTCACACAGTGTGTGCCTACATTGTATTGTTTCATCATTTTATGGCCAGGCACAGCTTGTTAGGCTGTGGCCCTCCAGAAAAAAGCAGGCTCATATAGCAACACCTTGACGTAGATGTACAGCTGCTTTCACTGTGGCTGTCTCACCTTTAGCCCCGTCTGTCTACTGCCGGCTTTCATTTTCCGCATTCATACATCAATAAGCTTTGCATGCTGACACCTAATTTTGCAGGCTACTTTGGTTATGGAGGCCATGTTTTGCATATCACTACCCACCCCCTTCTGACATCTACTGCCTTTAAAGAGGGAGAGAATAGAGAGCGCACGAAAGAGGGATTCTTTTCTTCTCAGCCTAATCAGAGATTTCTTTATATTTGTCAAAAGCAGATCTGCCAAATCAACTTTAATTGATTCTTCCACAGTTCTCGTGTATGATTTTTGAAGGACTGGGCTTGTGTTCCAAGACACAGTGTTGTGTTTCAAGCAAATATGAGGTTTCTACAGCAAATCAAATTTGGATGCCAATTAGTTAGCATTTTCCATTCCAATTAAATTTGAGACCTTTCTGATTTTGAAAGACTTGTGTGTCTATGCATGTGTGTACACTTGTACGTGTGTGCACCTATGTCTATCTATTTTATAGAGACAGAAAGATATATACGTATAAAATATTTAATGTGCCCTTGGTGGTCTAATAAGCAGGGAGGGGTTATAGCCACCCATTTAAATATACGTTTTGGAGGATTTTTTTTTTACCTTGTTTATTTCACAGGGGCTTACCAACCAATTCTAACCTGTTATGTGACACCACAAAGGTTTTTACTTCTCAGTCAGGTGGCTAATGTCATTATATCATTGACAACTCATAAAATGTTATAATCTAATAGGGCTTTCCCTCCACACACGCACATAGTGAAAGCTCATTGTAGCAAAGAAAGGATTAGGGGCAAAAAGCAAGATTAATGGTTAAAAAAATGGAAGCAGGCTGAGTCCAGATAGAATACTGTAGCCTAAAAACAAATATAATTTGTATATTAAAATGTGTCTTGATCTTACTAAATTTATTCTAAATAAACCCAGCATACAATACAGGGCATTTCCTATTGGATATTGCATTTTTCAGCAAAGTCTATATATCTGTTTTGAATGAATGTTTAAATTAATTCCTCCTTTTATGACTAAAAATCAGGTTTTAGGCAGACTCATAAGACTGAATCCAACACTACAGTGATGGGAAAGAAACAAAAGCTTGCTTAGATTTGCTAGAACTAACATGTGCCATCACGGTCAACCAAAAAACTATCCTAGACATAGTTGTAGTATCTGCACTCTGGAGAAGAAAACTTCCTGGCACTCAACTTGCGACACAAGGTGCAAACCAGCCACCAATAGATTTTTCCCTCTTTGGTCCCCAAAAGGACTTCAGGACAGACAGACAGACAACCCAGCTCCAGCAGACGTCAGGAGCAGGTAGACCGATTCCCACTCTCTTCCAAGGACTCAAAACCACCGCAGTGAGGAATTCACCCTCAGGAAAATTTAGATGTGAACAAGCACATGCCTGCGTTTCTTTGGGAAAGAGATTAATTAGTTTCTTCCTCTTATAAAACATAAATAAAAAAACCAAGAGACCTGAGCTTAAAAAGGTGAGAAAATCCAGACACACTTCATCAGCAGGGAAAAACAACAGTCTTCAGGTAGTTTGGCACTAGTACGCCGTGTGTTTTACTTTCTGTCCCACTACATGCAACTACTAGCCTACGTGACCAAAAGCAGCAAAATGAGAAAGTATGATGGCTATTGAACACCATTCACATATTCGCAGTGTCGCATCCAATGTCAATTAGCGTGCGTGTTTACATAATTGTTATACAAGGGGAAAAATCTACAATGTTAAACAGCCCTCAGATTCACGTTTCTGGACAGGCTTTGTTTTGCAAAGTGTTTAGTGCACATAAAATAAAATCCATGGGAAATCTGTTTTGCACAAGAGCTTTGACAGATTCGTGTTCGGAGAGTTTTTATATGTCATCAAAAATGTGTGTTTCAGATTAAATTTTTCAAGCCAGCTTCTCTTTATACCTGGGTAAAACCAAAACTTTTAGGTGAGAAATCTCCAGATTTGTTGGTAGCTTAGATTTTTATTTGACTGAATGGACAGGTTGAGGAGGAAAATTTCAGAGAAGTATGCAAACTTCTTGCAACTCTCAAAACAAAAATATCTCAAGCCTTTCATATGAAATCTCTTGGACTTCGATATTCTTTAATTGTCGGCTTGCATAAAAACAAAAGGCTTCGACACTGACATGAAACTCTCAAACCAATGTTGAATGTCAAACTGGCCTTTTAAAGTTTGGGGGTTTTTACCTTTTTTTTTTTTTTTTTTTTTTAATCAGAAGAAGTCTAACATTTTGTATTTGGTTCAGCTGATGATCAATTTTTCTTCTACATTTCAGGATCTGCAATAACCCACCAAATCCTCTACTTATCTCCCATTGTGCTGACTTCTGTAAAAAATGTAGCCCTTCAAGCTACAAAATGATAGAGGAAAATCAGAAAACACACAATAAAGTCTATAAAATTATGAACAGTATAGGGAAAGCAAATAGAAAAGAATTAGTCATTATTTCTCACAGCATAAGAACTAGGGTGCACCCAATTACGAGGCAGTGGGTTTAAAATAGCCCATAAGAAACACTTTTACAAAGAATAACTAAATTATGAAACTTACTGCACAGCATGTTGCGGAGGCCAGGAATATAAATGGATTTGAAAAGTGATGAGACAAATTCACGGTAGAGGTCTACAGAGGACGGCCAAGCACCACTATCTGGCACAGCTTCTGGTTTGGGAAGCCCCTAACATATTACCTGGCCAGGACTGGGGAGGGGAGAGGTCCCTCTCCATGCAAGTCCATCTTGACAATGCTATGGTGATGCAGGGTCATGCTGGGACCATAACATCACCTTTGCAAAGAGTGGATGTCCACAATGCAATATTGCAGGCAGTTGTGGGTTGCTCATGGGATCCCCTTCCCTGGCTGGGTCTGGTTGCTAAGGGAAGCGGCTGAGGAGGGCTCCTCATCGAAGCAGTACCTCCAGACCCCTAAGGGAATCACTCCAATACCAAATGCATGCAGAGCCCTTGATCCAGACCACGCATGCAGCAAAAACGATAGCACTGATGAGTGATTCTTTGTCTGTAAAATACTCATACCAAGGTGCACTTGTGTATCTGGTATGCAATGGTGCTGTATATTAAGGTCTTTATGTATTTGTCACTTTAGGGATATTTAATTGTAGGGCAAGTAGCAAAAGAGAAAATTAAAAGAGGGCCACAGGCTGGTTTGACAATGGTGCCGAGAAGTGCCCTGTTCGGCAGTAGGAACAGGTGTGGAAGATCAAGATGGGCACATAGATGTGGCTGAAGTGAGCAGTCTTTAACTGCTGGCAAAGACTAGAGCAGAAGTTTTTAACCATTTCTTGATTTATGGACCCTTACACTTCTAACGGAGAGGTGATCACCTGTAATAGTGAATTAAAGCCTCCTGACAACAGGCTTCTTTTGGTTGCCTTTCAGGCACCCTTTATAGAGAGGTGGCTCAGAGACCCTCTGGGACACGGGGCTCAGCTGGAAACCTACTAGCACAGGAATGAGCTAAGGGACAGGGATAGCTAGTGTCTGAGTTTGGGGTTTAGCCTTGCCATCCCATCGTTCCATTTCCTGTCTAACTGTGGTAAAAGAATAATTTTTAAAAGCCTTCATTTTCCTTCATAGTTTTAAGGCTAAAGAGGACTATTAGATCATCTGTTCTGACCTTTTACATCTAGAGGCCATCACACTTCCTCCAGTTTACGAGTACCTCCATAAAATAACAGCCCATATTAATTTCAATCACCACTGAGGGAAATAAAGCTGCTCCAGTCAGAAAAGGATTTCTCTGAGCTTCACCATTTGCTACCACTCACACTCTCATCATTCACATCCTTTCTAGTTACTATACTATTTTCCCTCTGTATATCCATGGACATGTTGTTAAATACTGGGAACAGGAGTTTAAATTACAATGGCATCCCATTTTGGTCACACTCTACGTAGTAAAAAGGATCCCAAATGGGAAGACTTGGACAGCGTAACCAGACAAGGCAAAAAAAAAAAAAAAAAAAAAAAAAAAAAAAACAAAAACACACACACACACACAAAAAAACAAAACAAAAAAAAAAAAAACAAAAAAAAAAAAAAAAAGGAGAAATCACTGTTTTCCCTAGCTCACACAAGCCTAGAGAGATTAAACGATTGGTCAAAAGTCACCCCAAAGTTGGTGGCAGAGACGGAGCTGAAACCTACTTTCTCAAGTCAAATCCAGAGTTTTAATCACCAGAACACCCTTCCTCTCCCTTCATTGCTTTCATTTATCATTTCAGGCTAGGCAGACTACATCGAAATGATGGCTTTGTGAAGCATAGAAACACAGTTTTACGGGCAATAAACAATAAATATGAACCTGAGAGACGTCTCCGGGAAACCTCCCTACCAAAAAAGACTCCCTTTTCCTTTTTTTTTCCCTAGAAGATGGCAAAAACGTTCCCTTTCCCTCCTGCCCGCACCTCTTCACTGGGCTCAGCCTGCTGCCAACCACACTGCCCCGGCTGCGCCAGCTTCCCTGCATGGCACATTGGCTGCAGGATGGCAGCGAACGCTCCTTCTCCCTGCCAAGATGACAAAGTCCTGGCTGGCTCAGCCGCCACCTCTGCCAGGGTACCAGAGAATCGGTTGTGCAATTTCATTTAAGCGCTGCTAACTAATTATTAACTGTAGGCTCAGCATTCAGGGTGCAGACAATGGGATCAGCCAGGCACCGCTCCACGGGCGGGGGGGCACCGCAGTCAGCACGGGTTTCTTTTTAATTATTGTGCAGTGGAATCAGTCCTGGAGAAGTGAATTGAAAAGTATACAAAATTCTGATTAATAACCATAACGGCTCTTTTTTTTTAGTGTTTCTCTGAGTTCCCACCCACAGGACCCCAACTGTCCTTTCATCGGTAACATCAAAACCTGCACACACTTTAAAAAATGAGATAAATTATTTTGTTTTACAGGACTGCTCCACAACAATGAATTATGCAGAGCTGAGCCCAAAACCCATCTCTGGATACAGACTTCTACGTATCGTGCTTGTGGACCCAGATATAAACTTTGTGAATGATGGATGGTCCTGTTTTATGGCATCCCCAGGCAAGACATAAGCCTCCCCATGGGTTGGAAGGGCTCTGTTCTGGACTGAGGTCCAGACTTCAATGTTTCAGGCTTTGCTTGGTACTATGCTTTGCTTCGTGTAAAGGCTGAACTCATATGGTATCTGTGTTACCTCCTCTCCTGAGAGATTTGTGCAGGGAAGGGCTGACTTTTATCTCCTCTGGCATTTGCATCTTACTGGTTCTGTTACTTTTGAACTGCAGAACTACACACTGGATCAGGTTCACTGTGAAAGTGGCTCCATGCTCATTCAGAAACCGGGTGCATCTTAGCAACACTTAGGATGATTTTCCAAGAGGTTTCCTCATTTCTAGAAGCCTATTGATTAAGATATTTCCATCTCAGAGAGACATCAAGGGACAATTTTGTTCAAAATAGTAGGAGGAAAAAAAAAAGTAATCAGGGTCTTTTGAAAAAAGTGCTTCATCCTGCAAAAGCTTTGCTCCACGCCAGACAATTCATGAGCATGATCTCTGATCACTCCTGTCAGAGGATGCACCTCAGACAGCAGCAATGTTAAGGAACTGGCAGTCCCACCGTGGGCTGACCAGCACCCTGGGGAGGCAGCAGCTCCTCCTTAACATGGAGCACGTGAGCCAGGACTATCATGACCAGAGATAAGGAAAGCACATGCTTTAGCAGGACTCAGGGCAAGGATTAGAGAAAATGGGCTGCCGTATCTCACAGAGCAAGCGCGTGTCAGGGTCTGAAAGTGAACTCAGCCCTTTGGTGTGGGAGGCTGGTGCTGTACCTGCCATGAAGCCTTTCCTGCAAATAGAGACATCAGAAGAAGATGACATTCCCCAGGGGCTGGCAAAATGTTATACGAATCACACCCGACTCCGCTCAGGAAACATCTCTCTCGGGTCTGAGTGAAATTCTATACCAAAGACATATATTTTTAAATTAAGATTTCTTTTTCTTTCCACTTTTAATACCTTGGTAGTGCTTTTTCACTAAGCAGTTATTAAAAAGAAGGAAGATACAGTCTTGTACCTGAGTAATTTTTCTTCCCCAATATTACTCAATTTACCCATGCGGTAGTCCCTTCTCTTCTTCCTCAAGTCTTCCATTTTTGAGTCTTCACACATTTTGATTCAGTTCCCAGTGCTGCTAACACTCCACTTTGCTCCCACACAGATCGGCATGCAGCAGGGACCCCCAGTTCATGCAGGCTCCCTTCCCGCATCTCTCCCAAGGGTGCAGTGGGAGGAGGAAAGAGTCCTCTAAAATGATGGTAGGAAGCACTGATTCCTTTTCAGGCTGTACCAGGCTCTTACAGCCATGATTTCTCACATCCATCCATGGCAAGGCATTGTGGGATATTGTGCTTGACTCTCAACCAACTGTGTTGCTAGGACGACATTTATTATGATACATAATGTGAATAAAGGATGAAACTGTACACAGTGTGCTGATTTGCTATAACTGTCATCTGTGATGATAGTCTCTAGTTTATACCTCAAATGAATTTTGCATGGATGGTACCAATACTACGAAGTGCTGCAGAGGTGTATTTTACAAAGCTGCCTGGGCCTGGCATGAAGATCATGCCACTTTAAACAGCGAATCTGTTATTGTGATGTTTGTGAGAGGAAAACAAGTGGGAAAGTCACTTTCAAGTGCAGCTCAGTGCTCTTTTAATGAGGAATGGGGTCTTCTTCAGAGTCAGCCAACTACTGAGGAGGAGCTGACACCCTTAGTAGTCAACATCCTCAAAACAGCTGACAGCTCCAGATAAATCAGTTTGTGTACTTCCTCCCCTTCTCATATCACCTGCGGTGACAGGAAAGCACTAATTTCCTTTGAGAGGGAGAGAGATGGATGCACGCGTGCATCCTGGGCATGTTGATCCTTCAGTGTAAAATTAACAAAAACAGAGGCCAGGGAGAACTGGGAATAGGCACAGCACTTTGTCAAGAGGAAGGGTTTGCCATAGTACAGCCCTGTATTCATCATATGGTAATTTACAAATATGCATACAGCACAGTCACATTGCATTAGCCCCTGGAAGAAGAAGCTATGACAAAAATAGTGCATCTGGTGAACTGACTGCCCAGTTCACGGCTATAATTCTCCCCCACGCAGCACAGGACTTCATGCCAAGGGGGCCGCCACGCAGCGCGTGGCATCAGCCACGTGCACGAGCGGCACTTGGTCATACTGCTTGGTCCTACACCGGGACACAGCCCAGCCCCGGACATACAGACACCCGGGAAGGAGCTCTCTGACACTGTCACCCTTGAATGGGACTGCCCCAGTAAGAGCAAAAACCATTTCCGGACTCTGAAAGGCTGTGATTGCAGATTATAGTCCCAATGCCACACCTGAATAATCACATATCTGGGACTTGCAGCACCTTTTAAAGTTGGTCAGGAGGCACTCACTTGTTTGTCAGTTGCTCATTGCAATCGATAGGGAGTTAAGTACTGCCTGTACCCTCTTGCACAGACAATCCTCGCCGCACACTTCCTGAATTCATTACTCTGACACTGTCACATGGCTAAATGATGTTATAAAAATTAGATACTGTGGGCTGTTAAAAGCCTTGCATGCTCCTTGAAAAGAAACCCACCAGAAAACCCCTCCAGATAAAACCATCAAGAATTTTCTCCCCAGTAGGCAATGCAGCTCACAACTTTCCCTGGGCCCAGAAACCACCCAGGTTGGAAACCTCATGCAGCAGTTTCAGCAGAGCTGGTTGCCGTTTGGTTTGTGTCGTTACTTCTGAGAGTCATCTCATCCCACCATCCTCGCTGAACTGTCACGTTTCCAGAGACAGGCTCCAACACGAGGCGAGGTGAAACAAGGCAGAAGCAAAAGAAAGACACCCAACCTGTTTAAACAGGAAAGTGAACCGCTCGCTGTGACCCTGTTTCAGGGAGGATCTTGCCCAAAGACCAGACACGCACTGTCCAGGGCTGGAGAGAGGCTGTCTCCCCTGCCTGTGCTTGACGCCCACTGTTATTTCAGATACATTTAAGAGTCCCTCTCCTGCATAGGGACCTTTTAATGAAAATTAAAAAAATAATAGGAAAAAACTAACCAAACAAACAAGCCAGCCCTTGAAAATATAGATGAGAATCAGAGTTTTTCAGTCTTTCAGCTTCTCCCTTCCTAAACTGACAGTAACCGCAGCGTTGCCGTGATGCATCAGGTTACATTAGTTAAATCACTGATGATTTCATCATTTATATAATGCAATACAATTGGCATGATCAGATGAGACAAGTCACTGCAATGACGTGTCACAGCAAAAATGCCTAAAAGGAGGTATTTGCCTGACAACCATTTAAAAACACTTATAAATTTACATTCTTAAATAAAAATGTATAACTACATATGCAAACATAAAACAATAAATATATCTATACATGCATGCATGTGTGCACACACATATGTATAATCACATACACATGCTTCTGTGGTTTTCCAGCTAAACTACTGCCATGTGTTGTACATTATCCCAGGGCACTGAGCAGAAAGGCTGAAACCCGTCTCTGGGGGCAGGGGATTTTTACGCCCATTTCTCCTGGACCAGAAATCCAGAAAGCCACTCTACGCAGGGGCTCCTGTGTCCAAGGTGAGCTCCGGCATGGCCCAAGCCCCACAAAACAAATGAGGGTGTTCTGGGGGGAGCAGGTCAGGACCATGGCTCCCTGTCTTTTGCTTAACTTCTTGTGCCAAGTTCTTGGGTGCCTGCACCCCTTCAAAACCCCCGAGGTTGCACAGCGCATGCGAGACGCTGTCCCCGTGCAGCCGTGTTGCTCTGCAAGTGGCAATACCTGCTTGGGTGACGCAGAATTACGCACCTCTGAGCAGAAGTACTCGCTTTCATTCCAGTTTCATACTAGGCTGGGTTGTTTCTTTCTTGCACCATTGAGTATTTCAGTGGAAAAGCTCTTTTGTGTGTAAATAACTATTAGGTGCTATTTTTTTTAAAGCAAAGAAAATTCATAAAATAATGCAGACAGAATTAATTTATATGAAAAATAGTGGGATTAAACATAGCCAATAAATTACAATAAACTGTCCACAGTGAACAATGCCACCAGATGACCATAATGGAGATCCACTGCTCTTGTGCTTTTATTAAAAGAATAAAGCACTGCAATTAAATGTAAAATCCGGTAATATGTCATCGTACCTTAAGCATCCTTTTCTCATTCATTGAACACTGTCCTCTGATTTAATTGAAGCCTCTGGTTCCTTTGAGACAGCAATAGTCCTTACTCTAGGCCAAGTTTAGCATTTCATTATTTAGTAATCTGAGATGGAGTCATTCTATTGACTCTCAAGCAATCCTCTTTGCTTCTTATAACAAAAAGGATGCCCACAGAAATAATTGATACCACATTCTACTCTCTAGTAAATCGTCCCTTAGTGGATTGTGAAAAGAGGTTTTTGATTTAGACTTAAGAATAACAAAAGTTGGGTATATTTTTCACTGATGACCCCCATATGACATGTCCATAACCCCTTTCACAGCAGGAATGTTGGCCTAAAGGCATTTTAGCAGCTAAAATGAGTGACTAGAGGCTTTCCAGGTTTTGTTATATATATTCAGTATATAAGTGATGCCTTCGTACAGGAAAGTCTTTTTTTTTTTCTATAGAACAACTCACTGTAGACCTGATCCGGCCAAGAGCCGACACTCTCCTCACTGGTATCAGGCAGCCATGGGTGCTTAGCACCTCATAAAGGCAATCAGCAACTTGAAGATTCATTACAGCTTTGCAGGCTGGAAATGGGCTGAAGCCGCGTGGGGTGTTTTCTTTGTTACACGAAACAACGCAGGCGAATCAGGCACCGGATCCCTGGCTGAGGCCCCCGTGTCCCCCCGAGGTTGGGAACAGCGTTAACTGGTTTCCCAGCTCCAAAACACCCTTGTCTTGGGGAAGCCTCTGTTATGCTCCAGCCTTTGGGATTTTCATGCCTCCCTGCTGTAAGCGGAGCTTGGCTCCCTGTAGATTACCCATGAATGGGCTGTGCTGTAGCTGCAGTCCCAGCTCCTCGGCTGGCTGCCCAAGCTTCACCGAAACTGCCCACGCAGAAACTCCCCTGGTCGCAGCGATGCTGTATGTGCGGTCACTCCTCTGCCATCTCCCCATCAGCACAGAAACAGCCTCGTAGCCACCCGCCCGGCCTGTAAAAGAGTCACAGGCAGACACATCCCACACACCCTTCCCACGTCCCTTCATGCAGAACACTGCACAGGGATGTCCTAAGTCACTATCTCTCCCGGAGGGCTCCTGGCAGGCTGGGCAGTGCCAGGGGGCTGAGCCTACTCTCCTTTTCCATTGGGATCATCGCACTACACTTGGACAACTGCATAGGGTGATAGTCACCTCCTCCTGCCTTTTATCTATTTGCAGGGGCACCAGAGAATCCCCCCCCCCCCCCCCCCCCCGTTCCCTCGCTAACTCCCTCCAGCACTTTGCGGTCCTGGCAGGACTTAGCACATAGACACCACTGCCAACCTCCTCTTCACCATCCAAACATATTCCTCAGCTTGCACAAAGTGTTGTGACCCTGGTGCATCTGGGCAGGTCTTGCTGTATCCACAAAAAGGCACCTGTCCATCCGTCGTGAAGTCAACAGCATCATGCTCAGTACAAGTGTGCCAGAGGCAGCTTGCACCGTGGTGCAGCAGGCACCACCAATTGTGCAGGGAACGTACTAAATCTGCAGAATCAGTGAAATGACTCCCTTATTTCAGGAGGGGGAGTTTGACAGGCAGAGGCCACGTGCCGCTTTGTAGGATGGCTTCAACATCCAAGAGGGTAAACTCCACTAATTCCTCTCGCTGAACGTGTAAGAGAGAACTGGGCACAGTTTACAAGAGGTGATTTGTTATGGGCTCATCGCTGTGCATATTAAACAACCAGCACTAATAATGAATGCAGGCACATGAAGTCAGTGATCCCGTACACTGATGAGAAGCCTGCCCTGTCCACTCGCTTGGGCCAGGCCTGAGGAAAATTTAAAGTTGGTTAGCATAGAGAGGAGTTGTATAGACATAGGGGAACATACAGGATTAGGACATCAGCCCTCCCACAAGCCAATCCCATGCATGAGAAAAGTCAGACAGAAAAGACTACCCTGACACTTCCTTGCTTTCGTGCTCTGGCACCTCTCACCCCTTCGAGAACCAAAACAAGTGAATTTTCACTAGCTTTGGAAGACCAATGCCCAATGGTCAAAAGTGGCTGTTTCCTTTGGAAATCTGCACCATCGTTCCCAGGCAATGCAAGCACAAAGCTAAGCTGGGGAGACCAAGTTCCACCTAATAAACTCACACGGTTGCCATTAATATTAATGGGAATTACACAGGTGTATAGGGAAATAGCCCCCTCGCAGGGCTGCAAATTTCATAGCCCTGACCTACACCCATAAGCCTGCACTCAAACTCATCTGTATATAATCCTGTAATCTATTTGGTATGTTAAATACTTCAAATTAAAAAGTGTCAGGGTCGTAGCCAAACAATGCATTATATGGGATAAGATTTTAATTCAGCCGGTCCTGGGAGAGACATGGGGAAGGAGGAGAAATCTATGCCAATTATTTTGCATTTTGGGAGAGTTATTTGATTGTAGGACCAACCCATACCAGGGCACTTTTTAGCAAGTTTTGTTTTGTTTGTTTGCTTCTCTTCTCCCAGTACTCAAATTATCTCCAGGTCCTTAGATCCATTAGACTAATTAATATTAAGAACATATGCATATGCAGATTAGGCCATGGTGCCCATATATTTCACTTTACGTGACAGCTTGAAGTGTAGTTGTGTGAGTCAATCAAATGCCATAAATTTGCTATGCACAAGAGATCATTAATATTAATTGGGGCATGGGCACTGTGCAGTAGCCCATGCCACCATTAGAAATGGACCCCTCACTTTAATTGTTCAGCAAAATTTTTTTTTTTTTAAATCAGTGCCTATGGCCTGATTAAAATATGTATTTTTTTTTCCCAGGTAGTCTTCAGAACAGCATCAGAATTGTATTAAAAAATACAGAGCAGACCTTTTCTAAGACAGATGGCACACAATGAGGTTAAAAAAAGTATCTCGAGATCCAACCAGCAAGAACAAAAAAAAAAATTGCTTGCATTGTTGTTTTCATTATCTTGCTTCTGTCATTTCATGAGCTTTGTATCTTGCAAGGAAAGAAAGAAGGGAGAAAAACTGTGAAATTAATCTTTTGTGCATGGCCTGATAAAGAAGAGACATGCTCAGACAAAAGATAGACTGAGAGAAGGTACCGTGATTGATGACTAAAGTAAAGGTGTCAGAAGAGTATTATGTAAATTACTGGAGGCACAGACCATTTCAGAGAGAATGAGAGGGAGAGGGGAAGCCAGGGAGAGAGAGGAAAAAAGGACTGCAGAGTCGATGTCACCAAGACACTGGTCCCCAAGCGCCAATTTCTTGCCATCTTTCATCTGCTCAGACAAGCTCACCTCACTTTCTATTTGGTTTGTACAATGTAACAAAGGAGAAAAAAACTGTCAACATTAGCATGAATACAGCCCAAAAGCGGGGTTTGAGCATGCAGCGTCTGAAGTGAATCAGTGAGATGGGAACTTTAAGGCAGCCTCGGTGCTCGTACGTGTGCCTGTGTGAGGCGGTGGCTCAGAGCCGATTCGCTCTTTATTTTATGCCAGATTCAGGATTCAGATAGACAGGTCCAGGGTCTTTCTCTGTGTTTAACATCCAGCTTGATACCTCTCTGCCTTTGCACTCACCTGCAGCCATGTGAGTGCATCTGACGCACGCACTCATCCCTGCATGGACCTGCCAGCAGCCACCTCTAGGACAGCCCGGACCTGCCCCTATTGCTCTTCTGCCAGTGCATCTCTTTAAGCAAATTCATGCCCATGCCCACACACTGGACAGAAAGAGAAGGGATAGACAGAGAGCTCACATCTACCAAACTCTCCCCAGAAAGACCTTTTCTCGCTGCTAATGCAGCCACTCTCGCACCAAGCCCCCGGCACACCCCGTCTCTGCTGCGCCTGTCTCCTCTGGGCACCAAGGAGTGTGGCTGAGCAGAGCTTATCCAGTGCCTGCCACAAACTTCCAGAAGGATTCAATGAAAGCACAGTCCCAACCAATTTATACCGAGCAAAAACATGTTCGGTCTCCCATCCTTGTCCTTCTGGCACAGAACTGCCCCTGGTTTTCACATCCCAAGATGATGATGTAGTTAATAGCAGGGAAAGTAAAAAACCTTTTTTGTACTTTTACCTTTCTGAAAAAAACTCTAAGGGAAAATGCAACAGGCTTTCAGGAATTTTTCCCTTTGTTCCTGACTATATGATTAATCTGGCTCCTTCTTTAAAACCAATTATTACATATTGTCTTTTGAATTTCACCTCTGCCATATCTTTGCCCCTATTTAATTCGATCATTGGCTTTTATTCAAAAACTTCATTTTCCAAGGAAAAAACAACTACAAATGGTCACCTATCACCTCCACAGTAACACGTGAAAGGAGCATTCAAGGGGAAGAAAATACTAAATTGGTGTTTGATGAAATGCACTATTCCACTCCACATGTACTCCTGATATGCAAGGCATAAGGTACACAGTGCCCTCTAAAGATTAACTAATTACCCTGATACCCGCCCTATAGAGTGAATCCATGTTTTTAAGATGACAAAGAAGGGAGAAGCACGAGCTGAGCGGCTTGCGTGCTCACCTCCCCTATCTCTTTCCTCTGGTAGCTCAATAAGGACATCCCTTAGTCACATCTTGCCCATGGGCCAAATTCTGCTTCCGGACACAGCGATCTCCAGCTCAGCCATGTGAGATTCACTCTGCATTTGTCCCGCTGCAATAGAGAGTGGGATTTGATGTGTGAATTGTATCCTCCCTGCAGAATACAAAATTGCATGTGCCTACCGAGCCTTAGTTCTCACCCACTGTGTGCACCCAGGGCTGCGCGAAGGGAGAGGAGTCGTCCTTCCCCCTCCCCATGCTGCTCTTCCTGCTCTCCTGCCTAGCACTGGAAAGCAAAAGGAAGGGGCAGAATTTGGGGCAAAGATGGCAAACCTGGAATGGTTTCTGGCAGGAATCACTTCAGTATGGAGCACGAGTGTGCAAATAAAGCTGTTTTCCAACGTCCTTCCTTCAGATTCAGTCCGCTATCACATGGCTTTCATTTCGAGCGTTGAGAGACATTATAATGAGATTTAATAACAAATTGTTTCAATTTTGCATCCCTTGTAAGTTCTGTTGGCCAGGCAGGATAGTCCATGGAAAAAACATTCATTTCTTCTCATTGAATTTTTCATTTCTCCACTCCTTTTTTGCACCATGAGTGCAACAGTTGGAAAGAATTTAAAATCCAAAGAGACTGCTATTTCTATACCATCAATTTGCCCCTTAAAGAGTGAAATGATACAAATGAGTGAAAAAAATACAGATGTCCTGGGCACCAAGCTCTGTGCAAATCAGTTTTTAAAGTATCAGTGAATTCACATTTTAAGGAATACTTCAGTTTGCAGGAATGAAATTCTTTTTAAGAAGAAACTCTCAAAGGAAGTTGTCATTTTAGGCTGCACAAACCAAAACCCTTCCAAAATCAGGTGCTTAGAAAAAAAATTGAAGCACTTTAATAATTTAAATTGCTCCCCTTTGCACATGCCCAGAACCCAAATCCCTTTTCTAACTGAAGTGCTTATATAAAAATTTGACAGCTCTTATAATTTTAAATTGCTCTACACTGAGTATGCCCAGAACCTTGATCACTTCCAAATTCAAGGGCTTATAAAAATTTGAAGCACTCCAATAATTTTAAATTGCAATGCACAGTGCAGAGTGATTTAAAATTATTGGACTGCTTCAATTTTTTTAAAAGGTCTTCAATTTGGAAGTGAGTCAAGCAGCATTCTAATACAGTAGTTTAAGACATACTGTACTGATCTAAAATTTAACATCTAAAAATAATGAAAATTAAACCAAATACACTATTTAAAAAGTGAGAACAGTTTTCCCAAACACACCTAGAAAATCCAGAAAACCACAACTTCTGAGTGCTCGGTCCTTCTTCACAAAGGAGTCAAGAGCAAGGAGTAAAGGAGGAGATGCTCGAGATGAAACCACAGGGTAAGGTCAGCTCCAACCTGTGGGTTGGACACCACAAAAGTCCTTCTAGAAGTGCCCGGAGAAAGGTGGGCTGGAGCAGAGCAGGGTGGATAGGTACCCACACTGCAGGAACCCTACCAACGGCAGTAGGCCACACGAAGGCATGGCCAACAGGCATCCCTGCATCCAGGGGGTGACGTTTGCCCCTCCAAACCATTTCCTTCTGTTTTGAGAGGCGCAGAGGAGTCATCTAAGGGGGGTGGAGCTCGTGCTGACGCCCCGGTGGGGAACAGGCATGGCAAAGACCAGACGGGGGCCCTTCGGTCCCCTCTTGCAGGGGAAGTGAGGGATGCGTTCAGACTATTTACAGATCTGCTGGTTATAGACCAGCACTTTTTTGGATGGAGTTTCTGTTTCCTCTCAAACCATATGCTTTCTACTGGGGACTCACAGCAAGTGTCCCATGCATGGTTCAAAGCACCGGCTCCCCGCTGCTTTGCTTCATGAAGAGTGGAAATACATAATTTCCACTAGGTTTAGTGTTAGACACTGGCTCTGTGTGTAAGTCTTCTTGGCAGCTATTCACTTCCCTTTAAAATCTTTCCCTTTTTTGGAGGTGATTTATATTAATAAACTGTTTCGGATCAGAATTGGCATGATATGTAAAACCCATGCCTGTTTGGTATTTCTGTTGTGTATGCTTAATTTGAATGGTGGGAAGGGAAGAAAACAACGCTGTTTAGCTGGCTGGAAGTCTTTTTTTGTTCCAGACATGCAAGTCTCTTCTCAGGAGTCAACTGTAACTATTATAGAGTTTCTTCAAAAAAATCAGTTTTGACATCCTGAAGATAGGGAACGAAAAGAGTCTTGAAGTCACCACATTTTCCATGCATTCATGAACATCTGCAATGTAAAATTGTTTCACAACAGGGGCTAGGCTCTATTTCATCTTATAACAAGTTGGGAATCTTGTCTATTTGCAGCTTATTCAGTCTGTTTGATACGAGGGACACTATGTCTTCGGCTGCAAGCTTCATTTTGAAGCTGGGGTCTTGTGGCCTTCTCTGTTGTCTTTTGTTTCTTGTTAAGTTAAAACTCACAGGAGATGACAGAAAGAGTCCTTATGCCTAGCTCCAGGCTAATAAAGGAGGCTTGTTAAATTTTTATTATTATCTATTTAAAATTAGCATCCTCGGACAAAGAGAGAGATGGCACCTAGGGCAGTGCAGTTTCTAATGTGAATTCCTGGAAGAGAGAAACTCTTCAAGTATGGATTAGCTGGAGTGAGTCAAACAAGGGCAGGAAGATTGGGCAGGAAAGGCAAGCAGAGATATTTTCAGAGTAGAGGGGTCCCTTCTAATACTAGGGCCAGCTAAGGAAGAAGGAAAATTACTCTGGAGGAGACAGGTAAGGACCTAACACTTGGAGGCAAAGCTAGTATAGGAGAACTCCTTAAATAACTGGGATGCCCCTAGGTCCTCAGGGATTCAGGAGGTCAACACGAGTCCCGGAAGGCGGTGGCAGACGGAGAGCACTTTGCTCAGACTGCCAGTAGCTTAAGGTTCATAGACACGTACAGCAGGATGTGGCAGAACAGCACACAAATGGTATGGCTGGGGATTTCCACCTGAGCCATGTTACTCACTCATCTGTGCTCACCAGCAGCATGATGTCTTTTATAACCTAATGCAGTTTGTTAAACAAACGTTGCAACTTTTCCTTTCACGTTCACGAAGCTTTTTTCTCATTTTTTTTATTTGCATCTCTCTGGTCAGAATAATTCAGTCTACAGGGCAGGGTCAGAGCAAGAAGTTCCCGTTGCAGCAGTTTAAAGATAAATGGTGTCCGCCTACAGTCCTGCACAACGAACTTGCACTTTTACGCAATAGATTCACAATTTATCACGTTAAAAGTATCTGCTTTGAAAAAAAATGGTGCAAAGAGGTTCTATTCAATAGGCTGTAATGGTGAGCTGTTATGGTCTATCAGGTGGATAATGTGCATCTTAAAATACTGTGTAAATACATATTTCTGTAATAGCCTGTTACATTTCCAAAGAAGCCATTGCAGCCTGCATTTGAAGTGAGAGGGAGCTCATAGGAGATGGGCTCTGGCACTTTTTTCCCTCAGCAGGAGGTGGGCAATGACAATTTTTCCTGAATTAGAGAGGAAAAATATTATTTTCTGATTCAAATGAATAATAAAAAACAATGGAAAGCAGCAGCTCAGAGAACTTGACTGCAAGGAAGGAAGGTAAGTGTTAAAGTGATGAGAGCGCTGAAAGCATTGCTCTCTCCTACAGTCAACATATTTCCTTGGTCCCCAACCGAGATGGCAGCATTACATGAATGTTCTCCATATTTTCTTCCCAAGAGCTGATAGAATTATTTGTTGTGAATAACATTCATAGGAGCTTTGATCCTGAAAATGCCTATGTATGAGAGCCACTACACACCTGAGAGTAGGGGGTTTTTCTATTGCACAAGCATATCCTGAAGTCCTACAGATATACTCATTATTGAAAAGTAATTATTAGCATCATGCCAAATTAGACAGTTTTGCTGCTTGCAAATAGCTGGGTTGGATTATCGGCCACTTGTGATGTGTGACTTGTGATACAAGTCACACAGAAACTCTTGGTTTCAGCTCCTTGACTGGACAATAGGGAGTTTCAAAGCAATGGATAAAGATCCAGAACTGAAACAATGCACAGGAAAAGTGGGGCGGAATTCCTGGAACTGGCAAAGATTTTTCCTACTCACTGAACAGAAACAAGCCATGGCTAGCGTGGCCACATAAAAAAAAAAGCAAGATAGATCAGACGTTTCTGTTTAAGAAATGCAAGCGACTTAATTTGATTCATACACCTCTGTTTCTACCATAGAAGACTAAAAGACCCTGCACATGTTTTCCTAAATGACCTGCAGTCCTGCAGGGACTGGCACAAGCTGACCTGCAACATTGGCTCTTGCTTTTCCCCTCCTCCTCCACAAACCACCACGCATGACGCACCTCTGCAATGGGCTGACAAACGTGCCTCTAAACACAAAGACCTCCGAGCCAGAAAGAAATGCAGAGTGAGAGCCAAACAGCATACTTCACTTCTCTATTTGCCCATATTTTGGTATTTACACTCTCTGCCATCCCTCACACACAGCACATATATAATCCTTTATTGTAGTGCTGGAAAAGGATTCTCTATTATTTGCAATTATTTCCTAATTTGGCCAATATGAGAGGTTATTGCTGCTGAAAAGAATGAATAAAAGCATATCTGAGGCAAAAAAGTGCTAGTAGTAAAGTTTAAAAAGAGCTCAGATGAAGATTAATAACCTCAGAAGTCAGGGCCTGGAGTACTTAAAACAAGTAAAAAGACATTATGGAGCAAGAGAACAGAGCCAGAAGGAACTTTTGTTATGACACGCAACGCCACATGCAACTTCTCAGGTCACTCAGTGCTAACTCTGCAAGCACTCTCAGCAAACCTGCCCTGATGTGAAGGAAACAGGGTTGATTTATAATTTTTTTTCCCCTTGCAAAGTTTCAGGTGAACGTGTTCTCTGAATTATCTGAAAGTCACAGTGAAATTTAGGGAGTATGAGCTCACAAATATTGGAAGCCTGCAGAGAAAAAAATCAGGGCTCGCCATTTAAGGTGGAAAAAAGCAGTTTGGATGCAGACTGTGTTCATGGACAAAAGACCACAAAGGTGATGGGAGTCTTTCAGTGAGTTCAACATGCTTTGTCTCGTACACAAAGCAGGTAAACAGCAGCTACACCACCAAAACCAAACGAGGAGCATCCATCTGGACAAGTGTGGAGAGGGGAGGCCACGCTCATGGAAACCAGAGGTCTGCGTGTGAGCTCTGATCACTGTAACCAACAAATTTTGCCATGTTCTAGTAAAAATGCAGCAGGATGTTCTGCCGGTGGTCAACAAATGTACACAGAGCTACTGTACCTGCTCATGTGAATACCAGAAAGCGCACAGACTCCTTGATCACAGATACACTGCACATAAATGGAGCGGGCACAAATATTTGCACCCTCTAGAACAGCTGCCGATACTGCAGAATAAAGCAATTAGGACTCAGAAGAACTGAGTTAATAAAGGCAATGGAGGGATGATTAAAAATACTTTGCTAAGGAGAAAACAGTTTTAGTCACATGCATACTGAGATGTCACCATTTAATAAAATGACAAAAACTATCTATCACATATGCATGAACACAGAACAATATAAAGAGGTTAACAGAAATTGATGGCATCCCAGCTTTAATTTTACACTGAATCGGAGTCTTTGGTGATTGAAATAGACAAAGATGTATAGGGTTATCTTGTTGAAGAGGCTTTGCTAATTACTGGCACTTGTCATTTCTCCATAGCTTTATCTAAGTCAGGAAGGCTAACTAGCTCTTTTTCCCCAGTGTGCATTGTTTGTTCAGTAGGCTTTGTGCTGAGAAAGCCTTTTTCATAACTGCACCTCATTATTAACGGGTTCATAAATAAATGAGTCCTAATATTTTCCTCGGTTAGCATTTATGATAGGGACATTTGGACTACAAAAGATTACACTTGTCTTTAATAAAAATAGGCACTTATACATGGAGCCTATTAGGGTCCTTGGTACGCTGAAGAGGAGGAGGAGGAGGCAGAAAAGGGGAGGAGCAGGATTATAAAAACACGCTTTATAGCACTATCATATTTTTCATGTGATTGTAGTAGCTATTTATTATCTTACAGTAGCTAATTATGGCTCTAACCTGAAATGCATTTCTGGAATATGTACTCTATCCTGCGGTTTGCCATACTGCACACTCTCAAACTAATCTAGCAAACACTATAAACTAGGCAAATACTTTCCGACCTGAAAACCTCTGGGAAAATAAGCAAGGCAAGAGACAAAGCTGAGCACTGTCATACAGCTGATACTCAGGTGTGGGTGCATCCACTCCCAGATTTGACAGACTGTTTCTGGAGAGGCGGCTCAACTCGCTACCAAAGTCAGAGTCAAGAAAACTGGAAATCAGCTGCAAGGATGGGGAGGGTCACATAGGAGGCAGGTTAAGACAGCTGTAAGGTTGCACAGGATACCAGAGTGATCTCAAGGAGCACGAGATCTCTTCCTCCGCTTGCTCTCCCTCCGCCTCCTCTCCTCTCATCCTCCTCCCTTTCCAGGAGGCACATCCCCAAAACACGCAGCCCCCTGCATCAGGACAAGTGACAGAAGGGAAGAAGCTCATTCTTCCTAGTCCTCTTTTTTGCACAGGGGACATGCTGGCACAACGCCAGGACTGGACCCAAATCTCCCACAGCCCAGACTAGTGTTTTCGCTGTAACACCATCTTTTCTTTGTGCTTTCAGCTCTGGGATTGGTGTCTTCTGCACACCCACTGGTGCCCGCTGCAAGCCCACACTGCACACCACAACACACGTGGATGAAGCCAGAAGAGCAAGCAAATATTCGCTAAGAGACTGTATTAAGCGGGATAGGTTTTGTAACACCTCATGGCCAAATCTGACTCTTTCCTTCCAACACAAACACCAAAATGTTGCCATTTCCCCATATTTTTCCAAAGTCTCTGCTAGGATCAGACCCACTGTTAAGCTTCAGAGTTTTCTTATTAGTGGTACAAAAAAACCCTTATAATTACATCAATCCTTTTCAGAAGACATCCACAACATTGTCAGACAGGTTTAGAGTGTTTCAGGACTCAAACAATGCTCTCTCTTTTATAGTTCCTGTAATGCCCCTTTTGCCAGCTATTTATAAAATGCTCTGTAGTATTCTTTAAACTTCATCTTTTCAAAAATAACTTCAGACCAAACAAGCTGTAATGGACAATTCAAGACATCAGAAATGCATCTGCCTGAGACCACAAAACTTTTTGTCTTTCTCTTAGGAAGTAATAATCTGAAAGCAAATACATCAGAAAGCTTGCGCCACAGTATACTAGAGAGTCAGCTAATTTGGCTTTGTGAGACAAGTTTGAAGACCCAAAAGCATTTATAACATTTGTTTTTGTTTTTCTAATTAGAAGTGGCATGCTTTTTTTTTTTTTTTTTTTTTTGTTTCACTTGATGCTAAAATCATTTAAATCAAAAAATCATTTAAGTATATCTGGCACGGGGGGGTTCGTAAATCAGAGTGAAATACACAAAACCAATTTAATCACAAAAGTACCACTTCCTTCAGGATGTCAGTAATTCTCAAAATTGCTTTAGATATTTGCTAGATATCAGAAATGGGTAATGCAGCATTTTAAGTGGCAGAAATGCATTAGGACTATGTAAGTACACGATCCTTAATGTACTAATCTCAGCAATATGTGTAATGAGAACTTTCAGTAACACTTTATTTTAAGTGTCCTCTGAGAAATGCTAATTTACAATGAAACACCTATGGAAGTACATGTGACATCTACATGAATACCAAATGAATTCATTTTGATCAATGCTATTACAATGAATATGATATGAATTCACAATGATAGGGTGTTTAAAGAATTACCACATTTTCCTTTAATATTACATATGTTTTGAAGATCAGCATAAGTTAAAGACCATGTTACATGTTCATTAGGAGGTATGCATGTTAGGTTGTGCAAGAGATACGCCATAGGACTGTTTAAAATATGTTTGCATCATTTAAAACACTAACAAAGAACACCTGTTAGTAGTGGAATGGTTCTCACTTCAGTCCCAGTAATGAGATCTGCTGAGTTCAATGAATTCCTTGACTTGCATTTGAGGACAGCATATAGAATAATGGGCTGGACTTTATACCCATTACTCACCTGGGCATACAACTACTCACCCACTGGAAAAACAGTAGTACAATCTAGTGCTAAGCATTTTCATACTCAAGAATAACGTGCCTTGTACATTAAAGAAAATTGACTGATGAGCCCTTCTAAAATCCGACCATTAGTATCATTAAAGGAACCGCTGGGATTTGCGGGTTTTGTAAAGACGACTCTTAGCTCAGGTGCCAGAATAGGGGCTGAAGTTTCAAAAATCTGAGCCCTGTTGCTGTCCTCTCTAACTGAGAAGCCGTGGAGAAACCCTAAGATGTAAAGAAAACATTTTGAAAGCCCTTAACAAGCTAACTGGTGGAGAAAAAAATATGGTCAAAAGCTTTCAACAAAATAAAACAGCTGATTGAGCCTCTCCCAAAGCTGTTACCTCTCCCAAACCCATGAGTGCTAGTTGCCCTGGTTGCCATTCCTTTCAAATCTGTGAAATTTCAGAGTATGCTCTGGTGACAGTACAGAAATGTTCCTCGTGGGTCACAGCTCCCAGTAGACGTGGAAAGCGGTCCACAACCAAGCCCAGAAACTGCCGTAAGTCAGTCTGCAAACTGTCCTTTCTGCGGCAGAGGCCACAGCCATTTACAGCTGCATTAAGATGGTCAGTGTTTGAGGAATGAATGAGTGGAAGAGAAACAGATAGGAAGGCAATAAGAGAGATGGTCCAAGCCGTAAAAGAGCTTTACATTCCTTGGAAACAGTGACAAGGAACGATGGCCCAGACCTCAGCAACAAATGCTAATAAAAAGCAATGACCCTGATGCACTTACTGTAGTTTTATTTCACTTGAAAACCTTCATACGAACTTTTTTGTATACATATTATATAAATATATATATAGTAATGGTGTCCTTCCCTAAATGTGACTGTGTTTCCTAAAGGTCAATAGCAATCACAATGCCATCATTTTCCTTAAAGCATTGGACCGTTTTCTATCACTGTGTACCAACCTTGGCTGCGTTCATTTGGGATTGTTTCCTTTTACATCTAGCAGGAACCATGTTTAGTGGTTGATGCCAATAAGCAATTGTGCTAATCAAGGTGTGACACCTGCCAGAGCAAAGGCTGAACCAGCAATATGTGTTGGCTGAGCACTGAAAGATCACGCTAATTGCCAGCGTCTGGCCTTTGGCTGGACTATCAGGCATCAGGAGCTTTCGGCAGTGATTTGCAAGGCTTGGAAAGGATACAGGAATCTTCTTACAGCTCTGAAGGTCCATTCTTACATGATGCCAAATATCTCCTGTGAGATGCTACCCACAATTTCCACCCACGTCTCTAACACCAACCGGTGCTCAGGACCTCACCGACAGACCCATTACTCAAGCTACAAGGTTCATGCAACCTAAACACCACACAGCAAAAATTGCTATCTGCCATTAAGAAGTCCACTAAAGTGCTCCTAGCTCTACGCATGACCATATCACCAGAATTAGCCAAAAAGTTACAGTTAAGGGTGCATGTGTCTATATAGATGAATGTCTACTTACTTATACAAGCATACACATGCACATATAATTACTTATGGATAAAGCAGGCTTGTAAACTTCCCCTGTTTAGGCATCAAAGGGACTGTTGATTTGACCAAAAATTAGAAGAGAGTTTAATAAAAGCATAAGAGAAATCCTGAACTATTGTGCCTGTGATGGCATGAGCTGCAAATGTGCTGCAAAGCACTTCACTCTGTCATCAAAAAAAACCAAAAAGGAATTGCTAAAATTGTTTGATGTTTACATTTAATTCATTCTTTTAATTTAGCCGGGAAGGCAGAGGCCACATCTCAGAAGAGTGGTAAAAGAAAACATAGCATTTCATTTGTCTGTTACTGGGATAAGTAACCTAAATAAGGAATGAACTTCAGAAAACAAGTTTAAAATATGATTTAAAATAATAAGAATACCATTAATATAATTTCTCATTCTACATTTGCTCATCTGAGCCACATGGGTTTTGGTGTAAAGTTGGTGCTATGAGATATACTTAAAAATTCACATTTTGCTTAATCTATAGAAGCCTGGAATTCAGATACCAAAAAAGAGGGGGAAAAGAGAAAGGTGAAAAATTGTAAAATTTTCTCAGAAAATTGCCTCAGAATGAAATTCTGCCCTTTTCTTGTACTCCAAAAAGTCATTACCATCTGACAGCTGTTTAGTGGCATATGTGTGTTGGTGGTACCAGTCCAATTCCTAGTGGGCAGGTGTCTGCATCACAAAAGCCACCATCACAATTGGCACTAATTGGCACCCTTGCTGGCAGCCTCCATAAAGAAAATAAGGATTAGATGGCACAGAGATCAAATTATCCTGTCACCATAAAGGTCATCCCCCCTT
Organism: Astur gentilis; assembly: GCF_929443795.1. Classification (NCBI taxonomy): domain Eukaryota; kingdom Metazoa; phylum Chordata; class Aves; order Accipitriformes; family Accipitridae; genus Astur; species Astur gentilis. Next base: position 12,570,892 of record NC_064884.1, read on the forward strand.
TAGGTCAGAAAGGCCTGTTGGCAGGACAGTTTGGGGAAGTTTGCACTTCCCGGGCTCTTGTTTCGACGGAGGGACACGAAATGTCGGGTGTCTGATCCTGGCAATGAGGCACATTTCACAGGCACTTTCACTTCACATTTTTAGCTCAACTTCAAAAGGAAAAAAACAAACCAACACCCAAACTCAAACCTCAAACAACAAACCAGAAAATTCCCTCTTAATTTGGACAGTTTCTGATCAATACAAACTTGCTATTTTATGCAGATAGTGACCACATTGCTCTGCTGGGATATCAGTATATTTGATGCCCTTCTTTGTATGGGCTTTTTTTGCCTTTTTTTTTTTTTTTTTTTTTTTTTTTTGGAACAGCATGCAAATTCTGTGATTTTTCTAAGTATAGGGTGCAAAATACCCTGGAAAGTGCGGGGGGAGGGGGAATGTCTTACAGCTCAGCAAGCTTTATGAGGATATTCTCTTAGTTATTGAGATGAGTTGAATAATTCTCCACTAATTTATACACCAGTGAAACTGGCCTGTTGGCAAGTCCACAATTAATGCGAATGCCAAGTGGGATTGCAGCTTTGTTTCATCTAGGAAAACACTTAGCTGAACAGCAGCTTTCCCAGCTGAAAATGTGTGTCTGTCTTTAAACTTGCAACAGAAGCTGGCATTTCTTCATTTCCATTCACTCTATCATTATGATGCATTATACAATGTAATGATGTAATACGCTGGAAAGCTGAAACGCTAGCTCTTTGCCAAAAATAATAATACAAAAAGTGTACAATTATTTTCATCTATGAAAGCCACTCTCACTACCATCTCCAGCTCCCCAGTCAAAGAGAAATCTTGCCTAATAGCAGATCATCTCTTTCTGTTTGCAAATCGAACATGAATGTGAAAGGGGGGGACACAAGCTCATCCATGCTGAGTTACAACTTTTAAAAGGTGTAAACATATTTATCACTTCGGCGTGGCAGCTCATCACCGCAGATCCCTCACACTTACATTTTAATAGTGTTTTTCCCCACAGGATGAGCCCCTTACCTGCGGGGCGTGCCATTTCCTTCTGCAAGTGGCTGCACTGGGGCTAAGTGTGAAGGGATTACTGGCGGCAAAAAAGGCACCAGGATTTGGACCTCGGTGAGAGGATCAAAATGCCAGGAATTTTTCAGGCCTGGTCTTACCACTCCTTAATCACCAAAGTCATGAAGATATCAGGCTTGTGTATGCACGATGATGCTGCTTCAGCAGGGATGTAACCTGCCCCAAACCACAAAAAAGGCAGTGAGGGAGCAGAAACAGAATGCGGATTGCTTTAGGTTAAGCATCTGCTCTACTGCTTTATCTCCCATTGACTTACACGGAGTTCATACAGCCTCAGTGCCGCAACACACCTCCATATGCAAAGCCATGAAATCAATACAAGGTGGCCTCAGCATGAGAGGCATCTTGCAAAATGCATCAACTTACATGCCCCAGCCACAGATGTTCAGAGGAATCGCGGCTCCTACCTATTAGCTCCACAGCAAACAGTGCAGTGGGTCGATGACAAAGGTGAAGCTACAAAAAGAAGCTTCGTAACAAACTCAGCCAGCAAAATGGTTTGTGTTTTGGTCGCTGGACTGGTAGGTCCCAGGACAGGGTTTGCTGCTGGCAGCAAAAGCTGCTGACGGTGGTCCGAGAGCAGAGCCAGCCCCAGCCAAAGCTCCTGTCCACTCTGGCTGAGCGGGGAGGGGAGACCTGGGGTGCATGTCAGTGCAGAGCTCAAGACAATCTTTTAGGAGGAAAACTAAAAACCGGAATAAAATTAAAGCGACAGGGAGCGGTACAGTATTGAGCGGTGGGGTTAGGATGCAGGAGGCAGACGCCGTGCATCAACCAGGCGTAGGTTTGCCAGGCGGAGAAAACTCTGCTCCTACAGTGATATACAATTCCACAGTAAGTGTATCTTAATAATACAATAAAGTGTTAGCTCTGATTAGAAAAGAAAGATGAATTCTTCTGCTAAACCAGGGTAACCCTAAAAGCGTGTTAACATGAAATACTAAATAAAATGCTACTCATCTATAATAAATCTTATTACACATTTTGGCAATTTTACTACTAACATACCGAAGGTTTCAAGCAATGTTTGAAAATAGAAATCTTAAATTGAATCATTGTTGCATGAATATATGCAAAATATTCATTTCTAGCACTGTGAGGGTTGAGTGCTTTTAAATTGGAGAAATCACTCATGACTTCACCTTTTCATGCAAGATAAAGTTGTATGTGGTAACATCATTACAATGTCATGAAAGGAGTGGAAATCATACAACAGTTCTGCCTAAAGCTAATATACAAAAAAGTACTTCTATATTTTTCAATATTGTTCAATATTTAAAGGTGCAGTACGAGGCTTTAAATATATAAAAAAAAAATCATTAGACTTCAGATGTCACTGCGGCCTTCACTGAGTACTGAGACTAATAAAATCATTGATGAGATCTCTTTAATATTTAAAAGAATTCATGTCTTAGGTACGAGCCTATTTCCAACTCCAGTCTCTGTGGAGGGAACTAAATATAGATATAAAAAAAGCAAACGATTTATGTGGCGGTCATTATAGATTTTTTTTAACTAGGGCACTAAAATTAAACTATTTACTCAATAATACTGTCATAACAACAGAGAAAACGCTATGACATTTAAATAGTCTTTCCTATAAATCCTTTAGCAGGAGATTACTTGAAAAGTACATAACACTTTTATACACATTAACAATCAGTAAATTCAATCAGTGAAAACGAACGAGCGTTATTTTGCAATGAGTTGCCACACCATGCATTGCCAATATAGAGTTCAGAAGAATTCTGCAATCTTAAAGGTGTTTTCAAAGAGTAAGAAGGGAATAATTCGAGCTTATATACTTCTTTGGCTTTTCTTCCCTCTGAGTAAAAAAAAATATTATATATGAAAGTTCAGCCTCAGAAGTAGAAGTTACATTAAAAAAGCCCACCCTGTAATTTAACTATATGATTTTTTTATAGCACTTATGTGGGGGGGGAGAAGAAAAAACAGGGTAAGGCAATCGCACGACGTCAGGCTCAACTTTAAAACCTGGTACACATGAAATGGATAGCTCCATCTCGTTGAGGCAGCCACCGCTCCAGCGCTTGGAGTCACAGGGATGCAAAGCAAAAATGTCTCCAGCTTTGAATTTCAACCCTGCCACCAAAATATTCTCATTTGTTAAAATAAAAATACAATTCTAAATTATTGCCTTATTTTTAAGGCAATATATTTAAAAAAAAAATAAAGTCCTGCCTGCCGTGGCCGGGCCGTTGCTAGGTGACCATGCCGCGGCACAGACCGTCGCCGGTGATGAATGGCGGGCTGAGCCCGGCTGGCAGCAGTCCCCGCACCGGTGCCGCAGCTGCCCCGCACAGCCCTCGTGCCCTCCAATGGGTCTACCATGAAACAGCACAAAGGGCAGGCTGCAGAGGGCCAGGGTGAGGTTTCAGCAGCAGGAGGGTCCGTCTGCCCCGCACTGGCGCAGCCAGGAGGATGCTGGCGTGACACCGGCGGGGTTCACTGCGCTTCCGTGCTTTAGCAGTGATCCTAAAGCCAATCAGGGCACAAAACTTGACCAAGGAGTGACTAGAGCCTATCTAAAAAGCTATCAACGGCAGCGTTGTGGTGCCGGTGAACCCGCCAATGGCACAGATGCTCAAAGCTGATGCTTGCACGCCATCTCCATAGTCTTCTGTGGCCATCATCAGACCTCGGCCGGCATTGGGGTCCCTGCCATCACCGAGCTTGTCCTTACCTTAGACGCTCATAAATCAGGTTGGGGGTCCCCCTTGCCTAGGTGCTGCAGGTGCTGCACCTGTCTTGTAACCCTTCTGCCCACCATCACTTCTCCACCTTCACACATCACACTGGGATGCAAAAAGTGAGGGAAAGAGCCTTTTAACCAAAAACCATCATATTTGAGTGATGGACAAGGATGAGTCGTTGTGCAGGCTGACTGGCAATAAAAACCCCAAGCACAGGAGGGGCAGGTTCCCCCTGGATAACATTGGCAAGCTGCCCTGGCCCCCAGGAGAGGTGCAAGAAGCCCTGGCCATCACAGGGTTCATTTCTCCCATCTTGACCATTAACAGGAATCAGCAATATCCAAACTGTAACCATCACGAGATCCCCAGGAACTGGCCACAAATGAGAAGTTCTCTGTTTCCTTGCTCACACTGGTACAAACACAGCCTTCACCAGACCCCACCTCTCTGGGGCTTCCACACGCTCATTTCCTTTAAAAATATACAGGGAGGTTATGCCAATGCAACAAACAATTTGGTGGTGTTAATCCATAGATTATTGACAAGACGAATGAGATTCCTTGGGTCTAATGGTCTCTGCTACTCAAGGGCTAGCTAAGCTCTCTTTTTTCAAATATGTGGATTTTGAAATGATGGATCATAATAACAGAGCTGGTGCCTATGAATGGGGATTGCAAACACTTAATATTTCAATAGAATTGTGTGCAACATGATCCAATCACTCTGAAAAATGTACAAAATGGAAATATATAAAGAAAGCAGCTGGCATGAAAGAGAATAAACAAAGAAATATTGATAAAACTCTGTATGGATTAGGCAAAATATATTCAAACTGCATTTGAATAATCTCATATATATTTATGTGTGTGTATATATATATTCAAAATACAGAAAGATTTCTTACCTCATCATTCCCCTGCTTTGAAGGGCAGATCTCTGAATTAACACCCCCCCCTGTAAATCACAGGGCTGTACCCGTGCACGAGAACCTGGCTCCCCAGATGCTGCTCATGCCTTGAGAGTGTGCTCACAGCAGGGGTGGCTTCGCGAGGAGCTCAGCACCCTTGCCTCAATTCAAGGAAAGCGTGTGTTTCATGTTAAACTCATAAGGCACCCCTTGAAAGATCTATCTTGTCATTCATTAGACTAATTTTTTGCATGTTTTTATATGGCACACCCCAGTGATTTCAGGATCAGGTCAGGAGAAATCATTTGCATCACACTTACACTAGAGTATTCACTTCCGCACGTCTCTGCGGTAAAACAAATCTGACCGCTGAGAGCTGACTTTATATAAGAACCAAGCTAATTTTAAGGCTGAAAATGCACCATCCTAACATGCAGTTCCCTGACCCATAGCACATCCCTGCAGCCGAGCTGCGGTAGCTGCTAGGGACCATGTACACCCACTGAACCCATGCCAAGGGCAAGGTATCACAAGCTAGTTAAGCCTCAAAGAAAAAAAAAAATCAAGCTTAAACATTTTACTTTACAACTGTTGCAGGCTAAGAGGATGTACACGAATGGTGAGTACAGCTCAGCTGACGGGTGGGAGTTTTTTATGCTGCAGTAACTTCCTATTGAATCTGAGCCCCAAGCTATTCTGCAGTTTGAGGAAGGAAGTGGTGGTAACAACCTTCTCTCGTTCTTCATTATTTTCTGCTTGCTTGCTTTCCCTGCACTTCTACCACCAGATCATTACTAATTTTCACAAGGCCACCTTGAGTGATGAGGGGAACCAGAGCACCATCCCCCAGCTCTCTGCTATCAATCAGTACCAACTTATCATATTGGAGTTGTGTTGTGGGGTTTCCCCCTTTTTAGTCACAGCGGCCGTAAAAGCCACCTTCCTTCCCCAAACCGCAGCAGCCTACCCTCTGCCACGATGTTCAGTACAGTCAGCTTTGCTAGCTTATTTTTGCCATGTGATTATTCCATACGCTATCACAACCTTAGTTATCTCTGCCAGCCATGCCTGCCCATGAACAAGAATTACCAGGGCTTCTCTGGAGCACCACGGTCTCCCACACAGTAGTGTGCCAGGTTGTTTTCTTTTCTGCTGGCACACTGTATATTTGCTGACTGTTGTCCAGCTTTGCTCACTGCTCTGCCTGGTTTCACCAAAGTAACAGCTGGGTTTTTTTGGGGGGGGGGGGGGTTGGAACAAAGAAAGAACTGAGCCCCTTTAGGTTACTGAGTCTGCATGACTACACATGACGCCTGGGAATAATTCTGTCAGCAAAACCCTTGGTCACAGCAAGACTATCAGGCACACCCCATCTAAAATAGCCTCAATCACTTAAAAAGCAAAATGGTTCATCCAGTGAAACTTCACAGCTTCTCAACAGTTCACTGCATTGTGCACAAAACCCAGCTCACCTAGCCCTGAAGCACAAGCCTGATGTGTTCATACCTAATAATAGAATGACAGAATTGTTTCAGTTGGAAAAGACCTTTAGGATCATAAAGTCCAACCATTAACCTAGCACTGCCAAGTCCACCACTAAACCATGTCCCTAAGCACGACATCTACACATCTTTTAAATACTTCCAGGGATAGGGACTCGACCACTTCCCTGGGCAGCCTGTTCCAATGCCTGACAACCCTTTCAGGGAAGAAATTTTTTCCTAATATCCAATCTAAACCTCCCCTGGCACAACTTGAGACCATTTCTTCTAGGTCTATCACTTGTTACTTGGGAGAAGAGACTGACCCCCACCTGGCTACAACCTCCTTTCAGGTAGTAGTAGAGAGCAATAAGGTCTCCCGTCAGCCTCCTTCTCTCCAGACTAAACAACCCCAGTTACCTCAGCTGCTCCTCATAAGGCTTGTTCTCTAGACCCTTCACCAGCTTCATTGCCCTTCTTCGGACGTGGTCCAGCACGTCAATGTCTTTCCTGTAGTGAGGGGCCCAAAACTGAACACAGTACTTGAGGTGCGGCCTCACCAGCGCCAAGTACAGGGGGACGATCACTGCCCTGCTCCTGCTGGCCACACGATTTCTGATACAAGCCAGGACACACGGCAGCCCCGTAGCCAGAAAGGGAGTGTGGGACAGCAGGGCAGGGCGCAGCGGTCCAGACTCTGCTGGTCTTCTGCTCTCTGAGCCCAACATTGCCACTCGTTACCATGAACGCTAAAACCAAGTTCGATCTCAGCACATTAAGAGGTAGCACTTTCCAACACATGCAGCTCTTGGCCAGCCAGTACAATTTAGCTGGCTCCAGAGAGCAAACCCAGTATCTTTGCATGCAACAGCACAGGTTTACCTGCACTGCCTGAGCACAGGCTCTCTAGCACTGAATTCAATGAGCAGAAGTTTGAAAATGCGATCTTAAACTAGCCGCAATGTGTTTACTCGTAGATCAGCAGCCCTGTTTGCACCTTCCCTTAGCAGAATAGCAGCTGCTTGGTTATGTGACCCAGCAGACTGTCAGCTGAACTTATTGGGATCACCTTGCCTGGGAGCAATGTCCCCATCACAGCATTTAAATCTAGCAGGATGGAAGAGATTCAGACATTGTCCAGCAATGTGCTGCCATTCCCAGCTGAGCTCTCTGAGAGACAGTAAGGAGGTTTTTGGACCAGGTGTGAATTTCTGAGGACATCACAAATCAGGAGAGGATATCTGAAAGCTAACCCAGCTAAAATCAGAAGTTTTATTCTGGCTTTCTACATGCCTGTTTGCTCCTCTCTTACTTTGCCAGCCTGTATCTGACCAGTTACAAATTCCTAATTGTGCTCTACAGACCATACTTCCCCCAGATTTACATGCAACTATGATCAAAATCTGTTGCTTAATACCAGACTTCTATAATGAGCCTGAGATACTCTATCGCATGCTGAATTTCTGACTCACATGATATGAAGCAATGCAATGACACAGACACAGACACACACACCCCCAGAGCAGAGGTTCGAAACAGCAGCAGCTTTTCTCTTGGCACAGGGCAGGGGCACTTTGGTTTCTTGAACAGGTGGACTACCTGACAAGCAGCAGGTAGCCTTGCTTTTGACTACTATGCTTTAAATCAGGGCTGTTTGGCAATTCATTAGTGTCTGCTAACTGTTAAACACAGGAAAGTTCAAAAACATGCATATGTTTCTCTCCCTGCCTCCCAGGTGGTATCTGTTTCAAGCAGCAACCTTTTCACTTTGTGCATCAAGACTTGTAAACTTCCCGTGGCTACACCAGCGGTTCCTAACCAGGTGCCTGTGCCGGAGCCGCAGTCTCTGAAGAGCAGCAAACTCCATATGCTGATCTCCGGCTATGTAGATGCCATTCGTTTCTCCTTGAGAGTTTATTGTCAGAATTACTGAAATGTACACAAATGTCTGTATTTGAAGGTGAAATTTGGTGGAAAAATAAAGATATAATAGGATCTTTTCTTATATAATTTCCTGGTGTGATGTCTGTCTGAAAAATGAAGTGAAATTATATGATGTCAAAAAATCATGTTTCAAAATGATTGACAACATGTGAGTGTTTTGCATTGTGAAATGAGGTGGAAAATTTTAATTGCATGATGGAAGGACATAATATTTATTAGAACCTTGTAACCACACTGGATTTCAGTGAAGAGGACACAATTTTAAATTTTGTATTAATACTACAGGCTAAATCTTAAATGAACACACGGAAGCAAAATTCCACCTTGGAATCTGTAAGTTTTTAATTTCTAATAGTAAAATAGCATCTATAGGGTTGGCACATCACCATAGTGACAAAAAGATTCCCTTGTACATGCACTGCTATTCTGATCTGAACAATATACAGTGCCCAGCTCCCGGGTCACTGAAGAAATAGCTGCTCTGCACACACGGCATTTTGATGAAGGTCTGCTAAAGAACTGGGTAAGCTGAAGTTCTAGAAAAGTCAAAACTACCTAATATTTCTAAGCCCAATTCCATCCTTCCCAGTGACAATAAAAGTTGGGCTCACATACACACCCAAATGCTAATAAACCTGGGTCCTTGTACACAGGAGTGGGGAATAAATCCCAGAATCGAAGTTGTATCAGAGAAAATCCCAAGTAAACAGCAACAAGTTCAGGGAGAGTCCTGGATGACTGCATAATAGTTTTATTATCAGGGCTGGCCAGAGTGGCACCAGACAGTAGTACTTTTCAAAGAAAGTGGTCTCGAGAAGGAAAAAAGTGAGGTAATATTAAAAGAGGGGAAATGGATATATACTTACATGGAGGTAAATCGAAGCAATCAATCTTAGCTTTGAGACATTCCCTGAATAAGTCTTATGTCAGTAAGGAATCTGGATGGAGCAATCTATTTAAGGTTCAGCAATATCAGTTAAATTTCCTCTCCCTTCCTCTTTCCTGGTGCAAAAGGAGCTGGAGGCACGGAGAGATGGCAAGCAAAGCTAGCCCTTCCCCTCCTCAAACTCTGGCCACCTTTCGGAGCCTGTGGACAACACCACAGGCTGAGGGGGAATGCAAAGAAAATAGGAAATCCTGATTTTGAGCAAAGTTTTTGTGAAGCAGCAGTCTGTGACCAGCCCAGCCCAGAGAGGTGCAGGAGCACAGCTGCTTCACGACCAGGGCCTTCAGCAACTGCCTGAATTTAGCGAGAAGCTTTTTTCCAGCAGTATCTTTTCATGAGAGCTTTCCTGACCAGGAAATGGCCAGACCATAGGTGAACTCCTGGTGCTTTTACACACCCCCTCCCACCCATTTGTGCAGTGTCAGGCCTGTCTTTGGAGATCTGGGTGCAATTTGGAGATATAAGATCGAACAGTCAAAGTCCATACCTAGCTGCGGTTGGAGTCTGCTCTCCCCAGCCTGGCCAGGACCCTGAACCACCTGTGGCAAGGAAAAACCAAGCAATCCTTAAGTACCAAAGTGACGTACAAACACAAGAAAAATGTAATTCTCTGTGTAGGCAGAGTAAGTCATGATGAATGTGGAAAGACAACTTTTAAATACTCTATAATGGCTTTCACTTGAAAAAAGAAACAACTACCTAACCAAAATAGAAAGCATGGACAATCCAGAAGTCCATAAGGAAATTCTGAGAGAAATGACACAAACTCAACAGAGCTGAGTCCTATTCTGTTCATGTAAGACACAAGGGACTGTATTATAAATGTCTATGTGGAGCTGAAGAAATGGTTAAAACTGTATCCATCGAGCCTAAATGAAGCACCAAGAAGGGAGAAATATGGCAAGCTGCATAGGGGAAACAAAAAGGCCAGCTTCACATTCTGTCAGAGACTCAGTATACCAGTAATTCACAGAAATTTGGGCTAGGACATAAATCACAGCATTGGAATCCTAAAGGGTCACTGAATGGGTCTGCAGCTAGTCAAGCAGAAGAGGTCAGAAATTAAAATGGTTAGCAATGAGTAATAAGAAACCTTGGATCCTTAAAGAATTGTTTGAAATAGATATTTATGCTCCTTGCTGAGGAAGGAAGAGATTTTTCTCTTCTCCATCAAATTAGTTTTGACTGAGTACTGGGAACAAAATATGCTCCTGAATATTCTCACCAGCTTTCTAATGGAGTTTTCTTTTATCTGTGCACCTCCACTGAGCAAACCATCCTGCAGAAAAGTTTTGCTCAAAATCCATGTATGCTCCCAGAGGGAGAGACTTACACATCTTTGCATGAGAAGCGCTTGTACCTTTCACTGGACTAGGGCAGAAAACAGTAAGAAAGGGTTTATCCCACCGGCTTCACCAAGTAATGCATTTCCCAGAACTCCAGTCCTGGGAAGGTTTACAAAAACCCCATGGCTAATCCATGACAGATTAACCGGATCTACCTGACACATGTCAGAAGGTCCTGTCCCACCCTCGGCAGCCCTGCTGGTGTCCCAGGGAGGAGGGGACCCCCCTGTGCGCTGTCAGCAGAGTAACAACCCCAACCTCTTAACACTTGAATTGCGCTCTTACCCTGATGTGCTGCCCGAAGCCCAGACTATCTGAGCCAAACACAGATGCCTGGAAAATCTAATCGATGGAGTGGAAAAAAAAAATTGTAAAAATGTATCAGATATTTCTGAATAACAAATAAATCTGAGGAAATCACAATCTGCTCACAGCTATTCCATGAGAAGGAGAAAGCAAGCCAGATCAATTATTCATTTCAAGTTACTCAGTCAGCACTCCATCAGGCTCTTTTATAAGTCAAAAATGTTACAGGATAAACATGGCTCTGAAACAAATTTCTACCCTACTCTTAAACAAGGAGCAACTACAGATGTACCTAGGAAGCCCCACGCTCAGGAAAGTCTCCACAGTGCACACCCAGCCCCTTGCACTGCTCCATCCTGCCCTCCTGCATCTGCCAAGGGTTGGAGTTCCCCAAATTTGGTGGTTGGTTCCTTCCTCTGTGCCCTCCACATACATACGCTCATACATTTTTTTGCAATCTGGGATTCTCATTATTATAATAAAGTGTAAGTCCCCCACTTATTCAGACATTTTCTCGAAAGGAACCTGGACAGGTTTTGGGCCGATTCAGCAGTAAAGACTCCACTTTCTGAAGATTACTAGTCTCCAAATTGCTCTTTGCTCCAGTCATTATAAAGTGTTTATAAAATGTTTGCATCCCATATCTGAATATTAATGAAACATTTTTTAATAACACTACATAAAGCACCTGTGTCCTTGCATACACCAAAGGAAATTATTGCAATAGTGTGAAATAAAACTGTTGGGGTCCTTCAAAACTTAAACCACCAAAGAGTGATCTGCTTCCTTCCACCTGTTTGTATTGTTCGGTTTTTCTGTTCAGAAAATAAATAACCATCTCTGAACAAGCAACTACAGAGTATACAAGAGCATCACAAAGTAATTATGAGTTTATGACATCATCTTAATATTACAAGGGAGAGACTGAAAGACCCAGGAGAAACTCCAGATTTCCCTTTTGGGAAAATGTTAATGGATGCTTACAATCTGTTTTCCTTTGTTTGGATGTTACAACCAATAATACACTTTTATGTCTATAAATAAAGACTAAAGTTGAATAAATCCAACAAGCTCCTGAGCCTGCGGCTCTGAAACTTGATTCACATTCACGGTAAAGATTTATGAGTCACTTGCAGAGAATAAGTTGAAGCTGCAAGATTTGGGGTGAAATTATTCAAAAGGGTGATTATTTTTGGAATGATTATGCATGCACACCTGATCAGGGTGTCACCTGGGCCCCTTTGTCCTACATGATGAAATGTGGCAATTTTTCTGCATTTCTCTTTGCTTGCACAAAAGAAGAGCATGTAAGAGCAATCAAACTGTTTATTTTTACACACACTGGATCATCCTTTCCCTTTTACTTAGATCACAGGACATGTTCTTTAACTATTCACAAGAATATACTAAATTTACTGATGACTGCAAAGCGAAGGAATAAAACTGATTGCTGTTCTTCTTGTGTGGGTGTGTCTATATATATTTTTAAATATATGCATGTATGTATGTATGTATATGTGAACCAAAATACTTTTGTATTTGGAATGCAAAGTTAAGCACTCAAACTTTGGGAGAAGCAGGTGCGTGCACTGTGGGAAGAGGGACTTGCTTCATTCTTCTTTCTTTCACTTTCTTGCTCTTTTGCTTCTTTCCTCTTTCTTACAACCACGTGACCTTCACCTTCGCCCAACGGGTTTGCACCGTCAACTGTGGAGGACCACGAGTACCACCAGATGAGGCCATGAACCGTGAGGAAGACAGAAGGCATCCCTACCTAAGGCCTTTAGCTTGAATCTCTCTCTTGTGATGTGGGTTTTGACACCTAGATGGTTGGGGGGAGGAGGGGTGGGAATGTAAATTATTTTGTCCAAATGAAATAAGCTTTGTAAAGTATAAATGAAAAAAAAGTTGGGAAACATACCCTCATTTATAATCTTTCTCTGCCTGGAGAACAAGATCATGCTACAGACATCTGAAAGGTTTCCAGGAGCCTACTTTTCTAACATTTTTGTGGCAAAGTCTCAGAAACCTCATTGTTAGTCACTTCACTCTCTCCATGTTCTTCTTGATAAGAGGTTTTTCTCCTGTGTAACATATGTGTCTCCCTTTTTAGTCCTAAAACTTTTTTGGTTTGTTCAGGCAATTCAAAACTGATTTAAACTTTTGCCTTTCTCTCATACTGATTTGGCCTGAAACAAACCCCCTGAAGGCCTCCAAATGTAAGCAGATTCAGGTCAAGCTCCAGTTTTGGTACTGGGTGCTTTTCTCTGGAACTGGCTGAGCACACATTCAGGAGGTTTCTCTCCTCTCTGCACAGACTCCCAAACAGAAAGGGACATCTATCCCCCCCAGTTCTTGTCTCTTTTCCAGAGAGTCTCTACACCAGACCAAATTTAGAAACTTTATGACTGCATCCGCAAAACTGTGGTGATGAGGGAGCCAGGCAGGTAATTGCCTTTTTCCAGATGCCTGCTATTTCAAAAGGCAGGCTATGCTCTGTGGGAATATGGGTAGCCCCACCAAGCACCTCTGGAAGTTCAGGCCACTCCTTCTTTTGCATAAAAGATCTTCCCACTCTTTCCATTAAATTTTCACCCATTCCTTCATTACTACTAGTCTGGTATAAACTTATTCTTGCAAGAAACAACATCGGATACAAGAATGAATCCAAATTTTGTCTTGCAACTGCCTCTAACCCAGAGCATGTCTGAGATCAGAACACAAGCGCAGGTGTAAATTTTTCAGAAGACAGCTATCTTTATTAGTCTCCTGGATCTGAACATGCCCCAGCCCCAGAATCTGTTATGGCCAAGTCCTCCCTGCTCAGCAGTGACCACAGAGCTCGAACTCAAAAGTACTGGAAGGTCTACCTACTACCTGTGATGTGCAGATGTTTGCAGCTAAGTACATCTTAAAGTTATTATTCTTTCATTCACCAAAAGAAATGAAATTTCAGGTCAAGTTCATTAACTAACTTTGAAAACAACTTTAAAACTTCCAGAAAACTCAATATGTTTTCTGAAAACACTTCAAAAAGCAGTCTTTTATTTTTTTGTTTTGAAATAACATTTTGTGCTTAGATATTTGCCAACATTAAATAATAAAAGAGGATTTCAAATTGAAAGCAAAACTTTTCATTCAGCTGAAAAAAATCTCCTTTATCTTCCTGTTTCTCTGAGAAAACAGGGGCTTTGTTATGGGTTTTCCCATGATGATTATTCTAACCCTGATTTTTGTTCCCCCCCTCCCGTTTGGCCAGTGAACCAAAACCATCGGTTATTTGCCCTTTGCTGGGTACAGTGGCATCTCCCTTTTCTATGAAAGCACCTCCAGAAAGAGGAAAGATGCCCTACTGTTCATCTTCTCCCAGCACCATCACTAATTTAGTGTCAAGTCCTCCTTACAGGAAATTAAAACCAAGTACAGAATCTAACCAAAATCTTCTCTCCTGGTTCCTACGTTGCCTCTGTACCCCTACACCTTGCTCCTAACTTGTCCTCCAGCTGTCCCCGTGGCCTTGAGATGGCTCCTCTTCGCTTCTGTATGGCATGTCTTGAGATGCAGAATAAAACAGGCTCCTTGTGTCCTGTCTTCTTTATGGTGCACAAATGCATGGACAGTTATAATTTAGCCCCAGGGTGGCATCATGCAGTAAACCACACTACAGTAATTATTAGCTTCTGCAGTGTTATTTAGGGGACTACCATCCTAGGCTTGTTTTATAACATTGTTACAGATTAATAGTGATACTGCTGCCTTCAGTGTGCAGAGTTTGCTATGGGTTAAGACCCATGGCGGTCTCCACCATCCAAGAGACCCGTGCAATAAAAATAAAAGAATAATTTCTAGTAAGTTCTGACTCTGATTAAAAAACAATCTTTATGAAATAGATGCTAATAAAATTGCTTTCCTAATTACCCAGAGCTAGTTCATTTCCCAGCAAATATAATAAAACAGAGTTACTTGGCTCTGATTCACAAAATCTGAACCCAAGCTCATTATTAAGGCATTTAGCAGTGAAAAAGCATGTGTGCATAAGATGCTGTCCCGTCAAGCAGAATGCAAGAAATCTTTTGAAGTTAGACCTTTGAAGTCTCAAGTTATTGCTGCAGTTTTTTAACACAGGTATTTCAGCAAGAGAAAATCTCTCTGTGTTATTTACACAGATGGAACAGGGCACCCTATTATACCATCATATTCAGTGGAGATTTCAGTTAGAAGCAGAAAGTCTTAATTTAAAGAAATATTTAGAACCGGTACATAGCACTTCTTAATCTGTGGAACCATTACAAGGCTGTGAGACTTTTACATAATAGAATAGACCAGCCAATGTCCCAAGGCTATTATTGCTATGACTTGTAACACACTGAAATCTCTTTCATCTGCCTAACCTGGGATTTTGATGATTGTAAATGCATGAATATGTTTCAGTTTAGGGGGTTATGTTTATGTCTTATTTATTTTTGTTTATGTTTTTGCTCTCTTCAAAACTTCCTCCAATTTCTAGATTCACAAACGTTCTACCAAGCTCTCCAGATTTCCCTCTGCCAGAACTCCCCTTGACATCTAGGGAGCCTGACTCCCATAGTGACTACAAGCTTTAGTTCCCTATTTTTAAGAATCAAATGTGTTGGGACAGGACAGAACAGTACACCAGCTTCCCCGCTGCACGAAGCACGTGGAAGGGAGACCACTGACACACGCAAGCTGCATCGGTGGTGGTGCAGACACAGGATCGGAGTTCCCAAATCATACAGAAGATGGGGTCACTTCTGAAGCCAATACCTGTGCAAATCCATCTGATCACCTTGCGCTGCAAGGCAGTGGTGCCTTTATTTGAGTTTGCCTTTTTTTACTCATTTACAAATACCTGTTTTCTTTTCCATGTGAAATATGTATGATACACCCAGCTAGGACAGGTATACTCCAGGTCAAAACCTGTATAAAATCTAATACTAGTCAAAGCAGTTTAAAAGTATGAAGAGATCTTAGGAAGTCACCATCTGCTTCTCTGCTTCATGGCAGAAACTATGACACCTAAACCCTTCCCAGCAGCTGTTTCATGGAGGCACTTTTATATTTCCCAAGTAGTAGCAAGCATTTTGAGCTAGCTGGATAAGGTGTCCCATGCAGTTAAGGGATACCCAGCAGCCCGCAACCTTGTGCCACCTGATCCCTCTATGCCTTGGTTTCCTCACAACAAAATGGAAATAACACTTCCCTCCTGTGTAAGCCAGCTGGGAGGCTCAAAAAGCGAACATATGTAACTCTGATAAGCAGGATTCCTCTGGAATGAAAAATGCTTGGGGAAGGACTTCCACAAGCAACCGTCAGGACCACAGGGATATCAGTAGAAGCAGAGCTAACCCAACATGAAGGTTAGCTGCTGCTGTTTTCATGTACAGTGCACAGTGTGATGCTATGCTGGAGCCAGGGATGGGGCACCTTCATTCCCTCCTGCATGTGGAGGCTGACCTTGAACCCCCTGGGGCTGTAATAGTGCTACCTCAGAGAAACACATCATAATGGTACCACAAAGAATCTGGGATTTTCACATGCAGCAGAGCACTCACTCCCACCCCAGCAGGTGCACCGAGGAAGAGACTTGATAGCACCCTCGGCACTGTATCTGCCTGGTGAGGAGATAAACGTGTTACAGACCAACTGGCCATCCTAGCAGATGGACACATTCCACTGAGGATGGGAAAGAAGAGAGAAATTACTTTCTGTAGATGTGACCATCACTATGGTCGCTCCCCTGCTAAATTTTGGTCTATGGCTTCTGATTCAATAGAATACACATGACCTTGAACCCACCCAATGCTCATCTATAGCCACATCTGCATAAAATTAGCCATTCAAAAGACACATATATGCCATAAAAGCATCAAATTAACATGTCTTCTGGTTTCTTTAAGATTTTCACACTATTCAGCTTTAAAAAACAAAATCCTTTTGGAAAGAGCTCTCAGCCTAACCCCTGTGGATAGGAAGTCCCACTGCTGAACTGAACTGCTTCTCCTTGAAATCAATGCATCCCCACACCATTGCAAGTCACTGCAAGACCAGAGCTTTCATGAGCTAATCTTCTGCTGGTGCATGAGCCACAAAATAATCCAGCTCCCTTTCTGTGGCTGTACAGGTTCCAGTAAGCTAGCCGGAGGAAAAAAAAGCACTAAAAACTTCTTTCATTCGGTGGATTAAGCAGCTATGATGCAGAATTGACATTGCAGATGATCTGTGAAGTGGGAAGGTGCCATTTTTACATAGTCCCTTTCTTAACCTTAACCACCCTGCAGCACAGCTCACTGCGACTTGGGCACACCCCCTGTCCCCTCCCACCGCTCCTGGTGGCATCTGCAATACCCAGGAGGAGGCACTAAGGATAAAGTTTCTATCTCGACTTCAGATTGCTTTGGGTTTTGTGGTGATAAGTTAGATCCTTAACATCATCTTAATGCCCTTTTTTATGGTTTAGTTTCCCCTTTTGTGGTGCTGTTTTCCTCAATAAGACTCTTAAATTGAAATCAGATTTCTTCTGAAGGAGCCAGCCTGATTTTCTCCAAAAGCCCAGTACAACACAGTCATTCCACTGAGACTGACAATTTTATTATGGTTGCATTTCCTTTTTGCCTACAAAATGTTTGTTTTATAAATAGGCCTTTTTAATTTAATGTAATTCTTTGTACAACAGCAGAAACAGTCAAAAAAACACACAACACAGCTACAAAATTTTGGTTTTGTCATACATGCCTTCCTTAATTTACTTTCCATTGGCTGTGGAGGGGAAATCAACTTTTTACCTAAGGCAAAATATATGTAAAATTTCAATCTAAAATAAGACTCAGCTCCCCTGTCTTCAAGCTATGTATCACTGAAGATGTGGTCTTGCAATTAAAAATGGAGGGGGAAACAGCTACAAACAAAAAACTACATTGCACTTCAATGAACGAGACAACTACAAGCAGAAGCATCATGAGGACTGTGGAAACTAATCAACTGACAATTGCTTTGACAATTTTTACACCACTCAGGATTTAACAAGGAGGGTTTTTTAATCACATGCTTAACATAAACCATGTGAAAAGTTCTGTTGGCCTCAGTGGCCTTTCGGGGGTGGGGGGGGGGTCTTAAAATATTTAAGATTGCCTAAGTGCTTAAGCATCTCCTGAAATTACAGTCTCCCTTCAGACTGTGAAATTAAACTTGTATCTGTTTTCTCCAGGAGGGAGCAAAGCCTACTACTGAGAGCTTTGGCTTTCCTTATGGCCCCAGCTGGCATGTCTATATCACGTAGCACGAGCTACTGCAGCGTCCCCATGCCCACCTTGACCATGAACTGGTGGTCCCACATTCCCAGATCTTCTCCCTCCATAAACTAGAGTGGAAGGAAGGGGGAGGGAGGAGACAGAAACGTTTATACCCGGGGTTCAGCCCAAAACAGTGTTGGGATGCAGTTGAGTATGCCCTTTGCCTTAGGGGCTAAAAGCGTTGGTTAAATCCGGAGCAGCCCTCACTACCCAGCTGAAGCAGGGCTCAGCATCACCTTTCAGGATCTGCAGCACTGACCACAGCTCCAACAGAATTTCTGCTTCCCTTACAACTCTAGATAATTGAACAGTACATCCATCTCAACAGCCCTCAAACAGAAAATAAGAAAAAAAAAAGAAGAAAAAAAAAACCAAACACCTTCCTGATACACACATCTAGATTACTTTTTATATTTTTGTAGTTGCCAACAACTGGTCTGAACTGCTCCACAATGGTTTAAATTCCGGTAACAGGTTTCATATGGTCGCTATAACATTTCAGTGTATTAATTAGTTTTCAAGACCCCCAAGCAATAAAAATGTAGCCATTCAAGGTCACAGTTTGACTTATTTACAATTGATGTATAACTTGGCAAACTCTGCATTCAGCTACTTCATACAATAGAAAATATATTGTCATTCAGGTTAACAAAAGACTCTTTTCTTTGCCACCTCACTACAATGGCCCTGCAAATGAACATCGCCTGAATAAAATCCTAACCACATTTTCACTCTCATTAACCACAGTAGGGTATCACACAATTTGCCTGGCTCCTACTTAGACCACTGTGCACCATTTTACTAGCAGCAGTTTGATGGGTTTTATGGCAGGTGATATATGGAGTGGGAGTTTCGGGAGTCGTAAACAGAAGCCACAGTGTATCACAATGTGGTTTAGGGATATAATGACTGTGTTGTAAAGCAAAGGATGACAATACTGCACTAGGCTTGAGGTAGTGAACCAATAGACCAAACAGCTCAACATAATTCAAGCTACAAACAGAGGATCCTAGGTGTGTGCTGGCCTTCCTATATCTTTCATTAATTACCCCTGATGAATTTGAATAAGAACTACTAAAACCGAAATAAATCTGCGGCCAAGAGAAAAATTATAGACTATCTTCTTGTGTTTCTTGGAAGAAGTTCCTCTCCCCAGTGCATATGTACACACCCCATGTTACCAGTTCTTAACCAGTCTTTTGTATTTCCAGCTAGACAGTCCCCTTTGCTGCTGGGGCCACCATCGCTTATTAATACACCAGAACAAATACAGCTTTGGAGACCGTTTGCACACATGCAGGGGGGCAGGTGATGCTCTTAATTCTGCGAAAGCTAGGCTGGATGCCATGCTGCACAGAAAGACCTCTCCCCCCTGCCCCCCTCCTCCCCCCAATATTTTGTTCATATTTATTCATGCTCTGAAGTGAGACAATGCTCTGCTTTGTCCATAGGGCACTACAGTGTTCTTCCAGCCCTACAGATACTCTTAATTCCCATCTGAGCTGGGTGATTTTTGAGGATGATCCATTTGCTACTGGTTGATCCCATTGTGAGGTATTTGGATTGGGATTTCTGCAGTGATCCCATAGTGGTCAATCCCTGCAATTCTTGCAAAGGGGTTTTGATATTGGCTAATTATGGCACAGAATAAGAAAATTGTCTGCCTGGTTCCCAAAGCTGTGTCATTAGCCACATTGTGATAGATTGGTGTCGGTGACAGAGCTCTCTCCCGGCACTCAGAACCTGTTCAGCTGCATTTAAACTAAATAATAATACTTAGCACATATAGCGCTTTGCATATTCAAAGCACTGTACAAACATCAATTAATTAATCCTCATAACATCCCTGTGAGGTAGGTAAGTATTATCTCAGTTTTACAGATGGGGAAATAGACACAGAGAGGTTAAGTAAAATGAAAAATTAAGGTGGAGGTGTGCTGGTTAATTTGGAATTGCACTTTGTGCTGTTTGAAAAATTAGAAGGTGCTGTACCAGATCTCCATTATTCTGCCAGAGAAAGCAACATTTTGATGTGCTGACTCCCCTGGTAGGAGCCATTGCCTCAGTCAGGCACCTTGAAGCTGAACCTTCATGTTCTCTGGCTGGGGAGCGCACACAAAAAATTTTCCCTACATATATCCCCCTGCTTACAGTAAAATATAAGCAGATGTACCTCCTGCTTCCAAGCATACTCCATAACTATCAAAGAAGATTTTGAGATAAATAACCTGTTTAGGTAAAACTACTAAGAAGGAGTTAAGGAATGACCTGCTTGGAGGGCCAGTAATGATTTATGCTAAAACCTCCAGACAATTGTTCTTTTCCCCCATCATCTGTATTGTCCAGTCATGGACCAGCACCAGGGAGGAACAGACCTCCTCACAACACACAGAAAACAGTCTCCAACCCAAAAAAATAGTGAGCATGCCTTACCTCTGAAAAGGAAAAAATACAAAGTGCAAGAGACACACCAGCTTGAGGGAATCACGCAGAATTGCTAAAGAAATAACTGGGAGTTTACATTTGTTTTCCTGTAGCTTAAGTGCTTTTGATTTTCAAAGGAAGACCCATTAATGAGAGCAAAATCCAATGTTTTACTACCTAAACTCAAACCTATGTACTACTGCCTGCTGCTGTGTATGTGCCATGTCACTCTATGCTTGTTATTTTAATGAAGGCCTCTTCCCAGCCATTTGATATTCAACATTCCCTCACCATGTGGACTCTATATTGTAGGAAAAGCATAAAATTGACATTAAGTAGATTTGGGGGCAGGGGCAGATGGAGTAGGTGTTTGCTCCATCTACCCCATGCTTTAACCTACACAAGCAGTGAAGAGGGAACAACTGCCAGGATAGCAGCTCTGCAGAAAAGAAACCAGAGGACCGGGGGCTGTGGATCACAGGCTGAATGTACATCGACAATAGTATGCAGCTGAGAAAAAGGCAAATGCCATACTGCGATGTTTAAACAGAAGTAGAGTCTGCAAGACTCATAAAGCAATGCTTGCACTTCGCTGAGTGCCAGGGAGGCCTCACCCGTGGTATTGTGTTCTCCTGCAGGCATCGTGCTTCACGAAAGGCACGGCCCAATTGGAGAAAGTTCAGACGAATAGGAGCAGAACAATCAGAGGTCTAAAAACCATGACTTGTGAGGAAAGATTGAACACAGTGGGGTTATTTGCTCTAAAGAGAAGACTGAGGGGAGACATGATAACAGTCTTCCAGGTTATAAAAGGCTGCAGCAAAGAGGAAGGGAACAATCTGTTTTCCATGCCTATGACCAAAAGGACAAGAAAAAGCTGGAAGCAAAGGAGGTTTGAGTCATGTTTTAGAAAAAGTCTTTCCAACAGCAAGAACAGTGAAGCTCTGGAAGAGATTGGCATGAGCCAGGTGGAATTTCTCTTGCGAGAGGTGCAGGAGATGTTGCCTTAGCATGGAGAGATATGGGCAGGAGATGTTGCCTTAGCATGGACCTTCCTCAAGGTCTCTTCCATCTCAGTGTCCTATGTTACGAGTCAGAAGGAGGAGGTGCTCTAAAGATAGCAGCTTCTGCTGCCATAGTACCAAGTGAGTCTGGGCTGCAGCCTACACCTCAGCCAGACTCAGTGTACAGCCAGGCCACAACTGCCTTAATAATCGGAGCAGCTTGGAAAGAGCTATGCTGATGTTTTAACTAGATAATGTCACTGGTTGTATAACACCCCCATAACGATTCCTATATCCTTCCTCCCAACTTTGTACTCTTACAATCACTAGATGCCAGAATTTGAGGATTTTAGTAGCCAGCACAACCTCAGGCAGGTTCAACTTGCAGCCAGTAATGTGGCTGCCAGGGGACCCCGAAGGCTGGCAAATGAGGTTAGGGATCACCTTTCCCACCCAAGCAGCTTCAGGCACCTGCAGTCAGCTGGTATCTGTGCATCACTCTTGGTTAAAAATGTTTGCTCTTTTCAATATCTTCCTCCTTGTGTATTGACTTTCCTCCTCCCTTCAGCTTCTTTCAGTAGTTCCTTTGATTACATCTTTCCTCTCCTTCACCCTGTTGGCTTCTTTTTGTAATCTCTTTTAAACAAAAAGTGTGTCCAGTGCACTTTGAGTCAAAGTCACAAACATGCAATGTTTAACTGGGAACAAAATAAGAGAAAGGAATCTGCCAACCCAGGCAAGTCTGGGATGCTTTATCTGCTTTATATTTAATATGCTGCTCTGAACATCCCCTCTAGCCTCTTCTGACACAAAACGGTGATTTGTCTGAAATCGTTTGGAGGTTGCTGATCTTTTGGTGCCTGCAGAGACCGCAAGCTTTTGGAAGTAGATGCCTGATCCTAAGAGAACCAAAACTTTAAAGGAACTCCCCTCTCTGCTGGCTACGATCTCTTGCAGGGCAACCACATCACTGGAGAACTTCTAAGATCATCGCAGTTGAAAAGCTATCGGTAAAAATATAATTCACTTAAAAATATTAAGGTAGGTTTACTCTTTACGATTTTCAGTACCTACAAAGAAAAAAAAATAAGTGATGCAAACACTAAACCCTTTTTCTGGAAAAATATTGTATGGTTCTGAGTAAAACAACCCATTCCATGCACTATCTGCAAGAAACATTTGGCAGCTTTCCCCTTAAAATTCTTCCTCTTACAGTGTTATTTTGGACATGTTGTACCTCTCATCCTCTTTGAACAGCCCCGTTGGCTCTTGTGTGTAATATTAGGTTCTACCTTCTTTTCAGATGCCTATAAATTTAGGAGATTGTAGTTGTTCAAGTTAAAATGTGCTTTACCTTGTTTTGAACAAAACACAAATTCTCGGCATCTTGCAAGAAGAAGGATCCTGCTCCTGAAAACTTACCATACCTAAACGCCTGTAGTGCCCTTACACGTGGTATCCTGCACAGTACCTTCAAATTCTGCCTCTTAGAAAAAAGGCCCTCACATGCGAAGCCCACATCTTGGGAGATGGGAGGCAACATTTGCTCCAGGTGATTTTACCCATAGACATGCTGAGTTAGTCTTGGAGTTGGGGCTAGTACAACAGTGCCCTTCCCTCCTGTCTCCTACAGAAATCCTAGACAGCCTTGCCTTCTGATTTAAATGAACAAAAAAAATGAACAGGAGTTAATTAATTTGTTGCAGTATTGATATGACAAAATGAAAGCAGTAAGTGAATGACAAAGGAAAACTCACTGTTATTCATAGGCTAAACAGGGGACTGAGTAGTTAATAAAGGCTTATACAGTAAACTTATGTATTTCCCTGATGTTAGAGAACCTGCACAAAACCAGCTCAAAAGACAAAGACAGCATGCAGTGGTAATATTCTCAATGAACCAATCTAGGGGTGATAAAAAGGAGCAGTAAAACTCCTGTGTAGCCAAAATGAATGCAAGACTCAAAAAAAACCCCCAAAACCCTCTGAGATTAACTACAGACAGATACCAGGTACAAGTACAATGTCCCACAGTCTGAAGAGAAAGACTATTTCTTTGAAACTTCTAGTTTAGAAGACCTGAGTTCAGGTAAGCAGTGGAAAATTCGAAACAAACCTGAGCTGTTCTGGTTTGTCTATAGTATTAATCTGGTTCACCCAGAGATTCTTTCACTTCTTATTGTTAATTTTATTTCTAGCATGTATACAGTGTGCCTATCCATGACTGGCTCTTGACGCAGCCATCACAAAAACTAGTATTATTTTGTAATAGCACCAGGGAAATGCAGTTATTGTTAAATTAACTCACACCCGTGAAATGTAACAAACACGTTTTAACAAAAGACATGCTGCAAATTTGTTCAACCGAATTCATTGGGGGGAAAAAAAAAAACAAACAACCAAAACACAACAAAAAAAACCAAACCAACAAACTCTGAAGTGAAATAAAGAGTTGTCATAGGTTCACCACACCTCATTTCTGTGAAGGGAAGAGCTGTTTGCCCAGCACAAGGAGAAACAGCCTCTCCATAGGGTTTGTTTCTTAGCTGACAAAAAGACAGCTAAAACAGATCCGGTATTTATGGTCACAGAAAATGGTCTAACCAGGACACTGGAGGAAACAGCTGAAATCTGGAGCAGAAAGGAAACGTGGTGAGCTGACCTTGCCCCTGGGATGTATGGCTTCACCAGCGCTGGGCTGACCAAAGATTTTGGGTGGCATTTGGCTTTTTCCTGCTCAAAGGGAAACCAGAGAGTAGAGGAGAAGGGAAGAATAGAGGTGATGGTGCTTTTCAGGGCACCAAGCCAAAAGCAAACCTCACTATACTCATGTAAGCCAGCAGAGCAGCTTACACCCACAGGAAAATGGTGTGCTTTACTGAGCACTTAAAAAAAAATGTCAGATGCAATATTGCAGCTGTTTTCAAACCTAGCAGGTATGCTTAGCTTGAAACACAAATTCCCACTCATCGTATACATCAAGGCAGAAGAGAAGAGGAATTCTCTTTATCCTGTAGCTTTTGGGGGCCTGTGCTAGACAGGAGCAAAGACAAGATACTAGTTATGGTTTCTCCAAACTCTGCAACTTAGGGACACTTGGGAGCTCTGAGTTAAGAAGTTCACACAGTACTGGAGAGATCAAATGCAACTCATCAGAAACTAGTGTCTCTTTCCCCATGCAGCATGCTTGTTCATATCCCCACTAAGACACTTATTTTGCATCACTTCTTCAACTCTCATACCATATATGGCTTATTTTAATTTCTTTCTGCAGACATTTTTACAATGACTTGTACAACCGCTTCCTGGAAAAAGGCCTTTGACATCCTTCACAAATGGGAAATTGCCTGGGATCCCACAATTGGCTATCAACAATAAACACTGTCGGGAAAGAGAGGAGCCTGCAAGGCACAAGCACTCTCAAACCAGCAGCAGGGTCCAGGCAGCGCACACAGATGAGCACTCAGCCCTGCAAAGCACTGAGCCCTGATTTGGCACCTCCTGAAAACAGGGGCAAAATTATTAACAGCTTTGGCAGGGGCAAAATCTTAGCTATCCAAAATCCACTCATTCATAATGTGCTCTGATAATGACCATTCAGGAGAGCAGTATTTTGAATCTAATATAAAACTGCAAGTGGACTGTTATATCAGGTTTCTCATGCAGCACTAGCTACAAAAGAGATACTCCGTTTCTCACACACAGTGATAGGGATATCTGAATACTGTCACCATAATCACCACCAGCTTTGTGGGAGTGACTCTTCTTGCTGTGTGAGGACCTTCCCTTCATGTTTCGTTCACGGCTATTACTAGTATTAATAATGGTTTCATGTCTACTTCATATGAGGAAAGCTCCTCTGGGGACAACATTATTTGTTATACCACCTGAAAAAAACAGAAGTTTCCAGGGTGGATATGTATTGTATCCAGTTTTAAAATTCCTGCTTCACTCTGAAGAAAATGATGATGCCTTTGCCACTTTTTGACACAGACCTGAACTCGGTATTCTAAACAGGACTATGCAGAATTGAATTACATTTCATCTCCTTCAGCAATCCATCTTCTCCATTTCTGTTCATTTGCTGTAGCTGCAGAAGTATTGAGTGCTGCAAGATATACTTAGTTTTCCAAACCATGCAAGTCATTATGAATGGCCTTGTGTCCAGGTAAAGGTTAAGGAGGTCCTTTGTTGTTCTAGTTTAACTTGTCCCTGACACTGCAGCCTAATCATTCCACATAATAACAGTCCTGATACACAGGCCTGAGTCAAAGTCACAAGTCAATAAATCCATTCCTTCCTCCCTTTCAGGCAAAGTGTTGAATAGCACTGAGTGTGCAGTGTCACAAAACCCTGCAGTCTATCACATCAAGGTCGTCTGCTATACAGTGCAAAAAACTTTCTTTCTTTAAGTGCCTCACACGTTCAGAAGGAGACGATATGTTGTACGGACTAACGAGTACGCTTCAGATCATTTGGAGGAGATTAAAATAGGGGCCTGACATAAGAATAGTTTTAGTTACACTTGCTTAATCTTCTGGCTGTTGTTGCTCTGAATTTGTCAGGCCTGGGGGAGGGGAGCCACACTGCCGCTCAGAAAAGGCTGAGGCACTTGCAAAGAGCACAGCAGGCTGGTGCTACCTTCTCTATCGAGACTCCTCATACGTGCAAAGACAAGTCATAGCTGAAGGCTGGTGGTTTTTATTTGCTGAGGTTCACTGTGCATTTGAAGTCTATTCTAATAGTCTAATTCCAGTAACGTGAATTGTTTGCCCCTGAGAAAAGAGACATAGCACTACATACTGAATCATCTCTTCACCTTTAGTTAAAAAAAACAAAACCCAAAACCAAAAAAACCACCCAGACCCTTAGGTGGTGGGTCTCTGGAAGAACACAAGACTGAGTTACAGTTTGTTTACTTTGTTAAGGGACTTATAGCTCTTCCAGGTTCATAAATTCTTGTGGTGGACTAGGAGAGTGAGTGTAAATTAACTTGAATAATAGGACTATGTGTACTTTCCAGTTGTCTAATACATTTCCCAGAGAAAAACTAGTCAGGCTTTTCAACTATGCTTTTTTCTTATTATTCCTTAATTAGTGGGTGCACTTGGTGTGTAACAAGCGTGGGCTTATTAGAAATACCTAGATGAAGGTGGCATGTAGGTTTCTCCACACCTCTCTGCGTTCTACCTTGGCTCCATTCAGCAACAGATTTCCTGTTCCAGAGTCTTGGGCTTTTCTTTTCCAAATTGCGCAGTGGTTTTATGATATTGCCAAATGTCCACTGAGGATTTAGAAAGAAACTATTAAACCCATTTTCACATTTGCTCAAAGGAAGACTCTGAACCCTGGACTCCAACAGTGAAAGGCTAACGCACTAACTCACAGCTCTGTCCTGCTCCCCTTCCATCTATCATTTCAACCTGTTTGCAGTGTCAGGGAAAACAGAGGATACCATATCCCAGCCGATTCAGGGAAGCAAGAGGCTGCGAGAAGGCAGTCATAGATACTAAGATTTCTGAATATTGTTGTTCTTGAAAACTGACCGCTCCCAGAGCATTTCAGGGAGCTGAGGCAGCTGAGAGGACACTGCGCAGGGAGGAGCCTGCTGTCCTGGAGCTGCAGCTAATATGCAGTTATGCTATTCAGAAAAAGTCACACCAGGCTCCATCCATGAAATAGTTGAGATGCCTGAAACCCAGCTAATTCCCACCCCCCTGGGGAGCACCCATTTTTGTCAGAAAATTTTACTTTCTCATGTCACTTATTTCCTAATGTGCCTATTGACTGGCTGGTACATAGCACAAAGGTCCAGAAACTTGGCATGCATTCACCCATTTTGGCTGTTTCTCCAATCAGTATGGAGGTCGGCAGGAAGGTGCCATGAGCTCCCATCAGGACCCTTGCCATGGTAGTGTGAGATGGGATTTACAAGGTGTGCTGCAAAATGCGCTTGCCCTGCCCTGGAATCCAGAAACCGTCTGTGAAAGTAAAACTTTCAGAGCAATTATAAGCAATAGAGAATAAAAAGTGACAAATTATGATCTACTAAAGGGAGTCACCACCCCATGCCTTTTTTGAAGTCTCTGGACTTTGAACTAAGTTGTAATTGTTCTCAACTTGTGTGTAACCTGCAGTCTGCAGCTCTGAAAGATCAAGACTTTATATCCATGCTTATTACAATTGGTCGTAATTATCCCAATGAAAGCAAAGTAAATCCCTTCCAACAAACACTGGAGCTGAGCTCTCACGTTATTGAATTATTATGGATCTTGTATATTATACCTGAGAGAACGCTAGTATAACACACTCGACTGTCTCTCCTCTCAGTGGAGGAGGTTCAATAGAGCAACAAAAAATTGGAGACATTATGGAGTTACATCCTGCCTCAGAAAGGAAACAGTATAAATGAAGCCTGTGTTGTGCTTGCGAGGCCATTTGTCATGCTCTTGTAACTGGTGCGGTATATACTCATTATATATTGCATTCTGTTGGATGTGACACTTTTTGCAGTTGCAAAACTCTCAGGATTCAACCCTCGCTTTTTGATTTACACCAGCCTATCTTCGTTTTTACAGATTTCTCTGACATGGTTGGATGACTGTGCTGGCTGCATGCTTTATAACAGGAAGAACATTTTAAATGCATTTCCTTAAGAGCTTTGAAGCCTTCTACTGCATGCAGATTGCAAACAAAGTATGGCAGGTAGCCTGCTAGTTTTGTTGGAGGGAAATGGACTGGCAAACTAAACAAGGTGTCAGTATGCCCCCTACTCCTGCTGCCCCAGCACGAAGACATGTCTGTGCACACATTTAATCATGTGTTTTGCTGCTGGCTTTGGGAAAGTGGCATACTGAAGATCAAAAAGTAAATATTAAGACCACCTATTTTAATGGCTCTGAGGAGAACATCTGGAGAAGTTTTACGACTCTGTTGGCTTGTGTCCTTTTGAAATGTTTTCAGTGCAAAATGATGTACTTCTTTCATATTTTACTTCCACTGAGACAAGATGCTCGGTGGCATACTGGGATGCTGTGCCACAAATACACTTGTTCTGCTGTCACTCAAATATCACTTCCCCAAAGTGCCTACAACTGACTTCAGAAAATTCATGAAGTTAGTTAACTTCTAGAATTGGGAAAGTTTTGCCAACATCATCTCCTGCTGCTGCTTCCTACTGTTGCTACCACACCACACTTCCCTGTTACTGTTATTGCTTCCACGTCCTGATCAGTCTCCAGCTTGAGCAACCTCATTGTGCCCCAGTCATTCACTGCCATGTAGTCTGGAGACAACCTTCTTATTTCTAGCTCTTCTCTCTGTACCTTTGAACCCTTAGGGGTGAAGGATGCCACAGAGGTCCAACTACTCTGAAAAGGATTTTCGCTGTGGGAGTCTGGGTGACATAAAGAGACATTCCTATGGACAGACCACCATCATTCCTAGCCATGAGTTGTCCACAGCCAGACAACAGTGACAGTAAGATGATGATTACTCCTGGAGGTACCTGTTACCTTTGTCAAATATTTGGATACTGCTCTAGTACCTTCTTAATTAGTCACCTGTTGCCCTTCCAGCAGGACCTGTGTCCTCGTGGCTGCACTACTCATTTACAGAATTAAATCAACATGCAAAAGCATCGCCCAGCTTCCCACCAAATGGCAGCATGCAAACCAGCAGCGGTACCAGAGCAGGGGTAGCACCACCCCACACATGCGGACACCTAGATTTTATGAGATGACACTGTGCCCCTGCAGTGCCAGAAAGGGCACTGGCACTTAGCATTTTGTTTCAGAGCAGTCGTGCAGCTTTGAAGCAAATCTCTGAATTTTCCTCACTGATGGCACAAGGCAGTTTTGGTGTGCATCACCTGGTGTGCATTAACCAGTTTCCTCTTGGAAAAACAGAGCCAGAAGTTCTGCTCCAGTTACACACCAAATTGCTCTAACTACTAGTGCTTGGCGGGAACATTTTGATGAATAAGTCTAGTCTAAAGTCAATCCTGCCCATCACTTACCTTCAGCTGTAGCAGAACAACCTGTTGCCATCCAACCTGCACCCAGCTGTTTCTAAAAAAAGACCTCATCCCTAGAGATTTTATTTAATAATTTCTTTCCACCAAGTAGATAAGGGAGACCAGGGTGTCAAGGATCCTAACCTAGGTGGCTCGGTTACATCCCTAAAATTGGGTGAGATCTTAGCCTCAATGAAGTCAAAAGGAGCATCCCATTGACTGCAATGGGAGCAGGCTTCAGGCAGTCTGTGGAGAAAGCAGTGGCTCTGTTGGCCCAAAAAGGGACTCCAGAGCCAGCTCCTCTACATGGCAGCACAGAATACTAACCTCAGGGTCATCAGGGCAACTCTGAGTTTAGCTTTTAAAAAAACCTCTCAGTATTTCCTTCAGCAGGATATTTAAGCATGAGTGTAAGTTTGTCAAATGCCATCTCTGACCTCCAAAGCTTTTATTGATTACCTGCAAGTCCATTGTGTTGCATTACACTCACTCAGGCTACAAGACAGTGAAGTCAAGAATGAGCTAAAAAGTCCGATTTTAAAAAGAGATAAGAAATAGTCCAATTCCCGAGTTAACAAATGGTGCTACAATTAGCTTTGCAATAGAGGGACAAGAAATATTGAATTATACTGTACACAGTGCAAGAAAATTTCACCAAAGAGTCTTTGAAATTCTGAAACTCCACACAAAAACTGAAGGAGACAACAGCCTTTTCCAAATGAATAAATAATGTCTGTGGAGACTAGTGGGTATTACTGCAATTGCATGTCAACTAATGTTTCCCACAGTAAAAAATAATAGCAGTGAGATTTAGACAATAGGATTCTGCTACCGGAACCTAAATCCCACTCTCTCCTAATCAGCTGCAACCCACTGAAGAGAGAGGGAAATGGGAATTGCAACATGGAAATCCTTTCATGAATTCTTCCACCAAAAGACAGGAGGTTATTTAGTCCTTGTCCCAAACGCAGCTCCTTTGTGCACAAATCCCTGGATGCTATAGGGAGCCCCAGTAGTAGAATGATACACTGAAAAAGCAATGCAAAACTAAACTGTCTGGGTGCAAGAAGTAGCAAAACATATTTTTCAAATTGAATGTGGATGAATTAATTTTGCCTGGGTTTCACCCTCTAGTTCCTGGAAAAACTCCTCACACTGACCTGCAAAGGAGATTTTTCCTTCCACCACAGTTGGTCACACTGCAACAGATTTGCATACTCTGGTGAAAACAAGAAGGCACTACGGATAGGTGGGAAAAATCATCCAGGGCTTCAAACAGCAGAAAACAGCATTTTGTGGCACAGAGCTGGGGGGAGGCAGAGACTGGAGCTGAGAAGTTGACAGGCACTACCTGTGAGGATCCTAAAAGTGAGCATGGGAAGCCTGAACTCCCTTTTTCCCTCCTGTCCCTTTGAAAGGAGAGCCTAGCTTTATTTATTTTGGCTGAAAGCTGAGCTGACAGACATCAAACAAGAAAAGACTAAATACTCATTCTCTAAAAGCTGTCTTTTCAGCTGGAGTTACAAGAAGAACTTGAGACTTTTTATCTAAATTCTAGTGAAAAGGCACGTGATACCACCTCTTCTTTGTCAGGCTGAGAGAGCTACCTCCCCATAGGACAGGGGAACACCGATAACACCATTGTGTGTGCCCAGCAAAGCCTCACAAATTTGGGTTGCAATACTTTCAATGGGAGAGCTAACAAAAGGAAGGCTGGTGGGAGCCCAAGCCCAACTTGTGTTTCCTTGCTTGTTGTAGACTGGCAGCAAGAAGCAGACGGCACAGGTGTATAGGTTAGTATGGGAGAATAGCTGAGCTAAATGCCCCTGAAACAGCGGGGTTATTGCAGAAGTGCCCGGCTGAGATCAAGGCTCCGCTCTCCTGGTTATTAGCCAAACACAGGAATGAGGAGAGAAAGGAAGCATAGCTCTGCTTTATGAGGGAAGGAGCTGTGGCACAGGCTGCAATAAATGAATCTCTCAAGGTCACAGCACAAGCCTGTGCCAAAAGCAGAAGAGAAGCCACAGTTCTGGTGCACAGCCCTGGCCATGGCAGAGCCCCAGGCTGAGGCAGCTGCACCACAGCTCCTAATGAACTGGCTATCCTGTGCTCCACCTCTGCTACCCTCTTCTTCCCCACCCCACATTGAACTTTTTAAACCTGACACTCTGATTTCACAAAAGCCTGGGCACTTTTTTTCTCTTTTATTAAAAAAAAAAAAAAAAAAAAAAAAAGAAATTAGGTTCTTGTTAAAGGGAATGGAAGTGATACAGCTGTGGCTGTGATTAACATAGCTCAGGGTTGAACTGAATATTGCTTCTTCCCTGCAGTATTTTTAATTACACTCCTGATTTTATATTTGGAGACCGTCATAGACCTGTTCTGGTAAATTGTCAAGCAACCACAAGTCAAATATGTGTTAAATATGAGAATATACTGCCATTTTTATCTGATTTGTGGTTCATTCACACTATGTTATCTACTTTTAATTAAATACCATAAAATACACATGGTCAGCAGTTTGACTTTTCATTTCCTTACAGTGTCAGTAATTCAGCTTGATTGTTGCCACCTACCATAGAATTGCATTTTAAAGATGTTACCCCTGCACGGTGCAGATTCAATATCGGAACAATTTAAACTAGTTGCTAAAAATAACTACCACCTACTTAGTAGCAGCTCTGCCTTTAACAGTCACATGCAGATTCATGACTCTTTGCCTGCCTGACGAGGATGGGCAGCCTTGGGAGGCATGGCAGTGGCCTTGATTTTGGGGGGGGCGGGGGTGGTTTTTGTTTTTGTATGAAATACTTGTGTCATCTCCGTGTTGATTGATAGCCTACCTTGTTCATTAAAGATATGGCTCAGATTTTGCTAGATTACCCCAGGCATTGGAAATAAGAACCTTCCTACTGGAGGCATGTTATGCATGGACTTAAAGTTCACCACTTCATTAATAACACTCCTCAGCTGAACATTTTACATGCCGCTCTGATATATGACTGTTTAGGTGCACTTTTTTTCCCTCCTACTACTCCTTTAAAGGGGACTGAATCTTTTTCAGCATTATCTTATTCTTTTACTTCTATGTTATATTGCTACAGTCCTGAAATTGCCAGATCTCATTATCCTGGCTGGATTTCTTTGAGAGTAACTGGACAATTTGCTTTGACCACTGAAAACAATCCATTAAAACTAGTAAGAGCCACAATGGCTGAACAGCTGTGAGAAAGACAGAGTGAACACAACAGCAGCAGTATCATGTTAGACCAAAGAAAGGCAAATCCAGTGACTTGTCTCCAACAGTCAAAACCAGCAAATACCCAGGGAAGAGGAGGAGAACAGAACCAGCCCATACAACAATACATCCATGAACACCCTCCCAGCCTCTAGCAATTTGCAGTGCACGTATTTTCTGAGCCAGAGATAGTGTCTTTGCATATAACAGCCCTTAACAAATTTTTTCTCCCATAAACCTGAGCAGCCACTTTTTAAACATCTGAAAATTTTCAGCATCCACAACATCCTGCAGAAAGGAATTCCTTGTGTATGCTATGTGTACCATGAAGCAGCAACAGGTTTTGTTTGCTCTGAAGCCTTACTCGATAGCCTTATTTCATGTTCCTTTACTTTGCGCTAGAAGAAACAAGGAACCATCGTTCCCTGTTCTTCGTCTCAATGCTAGTAGTTATCACTTTACAACTCCCTGTCATATCTTTTCCAGGCTAAAAAACTCTAGACTATTTTATGATTCTTCATACAAAGCCATTCTCTGACTCTAATCTGTCTTTTTCCATGCGTTTTCCACTCCTGCTGTGTCTGAATGGTTGGAACTGAACCAGGTATTCAAGATGTGGGCAAAGCATGGATGTCTAAACTGCTGAAGAATGTCTCCTCTTTTGTGTCACCTCTTTTGTTTTGTATTACTTTACTAATAGCTCCTAACAGTAAGTCTGCTTTTTTTTAACAAATGCTAAGCACTGAGGTGATGCTTTCAAAGCACAATGTTGCAATCTTTTTTCCCAAATGATAGTATTCAATTCCATGCTTATCACCATCAATGCAATGCTGGGACTTTCACCCTACCTCTCTTGCTCTCCTATATCCACACTGAATTTCATCTCCCACTCTATTGCTCAGGGACACGGTATGAAGAGGCAATTCCTCGGTTCTTTGCAGTCAGCCCTTGCCTTTATTATCTTGAGTAAGTTGGCATCACCTCCAAACTTGTCATCTTATTGCTCACCCTGGTTTGTTAGAACATTTATGAAAATACTAAACAATACAGGCTGTAGCACAGATCTCTGCAAGGCTCTGCTATGGAAATGACCTCCCTATTCCTCACCGTTGTTTCCCATCTTTTAAACAATTATTTACCCAAGTGAGAAGCTTATGGAGGTTATTTCCTGTAAGACCCTTGGGTGAAGCACTTTTTCAAATGCCTTTGTGAATTCCCTGAGGACCGTATCACCCAGATCTCTTTGTTCATTTGCCTGGGGACTCCTTCAAAGGGCTCCTAAAGATTTGTGAGCCTTGTCCTCCCTTTTCTTTCTCGAACACACAACTTCAACATTTTGAAGGATGCCTTCTTGCTTTTAATACTCTGTTTCACCCTATGATTTGTCATGTCAGCTCCCCCTTGGTCTTTCTCAAGTCATTTGAAGAAAAACAGGTGATGAACATTCCCTCAGAAGTGCTTAAGGGATAGCACTAAGATATTTGCAAGCTATCAACAACTAAGCTACAGAAAATACATTGCAGGGGGAGTATTTTATGCTCCAACAGTGAAAGATCTAATCGGCAGGCTAATTCCCAGGTGTCAGAAGCCCTATACCATCTCCTTTGGCCAACACTGTAAAGCACGTGGCTAAATTTCCCACACACAGGCAGACTTTGGCTTCTGGAATATTTTAACATGACTGATTGCTTCTGGCATAATTTAGAGAAGCCTTAATCTGAAGCAGCAGCTATGAGTAGACCAAGAAGAAAAGCCCCAAGCCACCTATACTGTGCTGAACACATGTTGGGCAGATCATGTCCAAGACCTCTGGCCCTTCGAGTGGCTTCTCCCCAGCACCAGAACCTCTCTCTACAGCCAGCAATGGTAGGCATCAGGTGGACTTCTGCATCCACTTTGGGGGGCCAGGAGAAAAAAGACAGACATCCAACAGCTCACATGAGAGAAACATAAACCATGGGAGACATCTGAACAAATGGGGGTGTTGATCCTCAAGAAGAGAAACTGAGGGAGGTAGGAAAAGAGTCTTCAAGTGTGCAGAAAACTCTTTCCAAGAGGAATGGAACTGCTTTGTTCTCTGTGTCCATAGTGGACAGGACAAGAAATAATGGACAGAAATGGAAAATCAGTTGGGTGATAGGAAATACTTTTAAGAATAAAAATAGTGACTGGAGATCTTTAAGAGTAGATTACAGAAGCATCTGTCAGAAACTAAATAGATACAATAGGCCTTGTTTGGATCAGCTGATCTCTTGATATCCATTCCAGTCCTGCTTTCTATGATTTGTAATCCAAATTCAATTGACTTATATGGCCTTTGAATCGAACCCTTAGAAAACCATTACAGTCAGCACACACAAATAAAACAAATGAGAAAAAAAAAATATTCTTAGTTCAGTATATTTCACTGAAGATACAAAACAAGAGTTTTCAGTGGCAGGAGGGTGAGCTAAGGAGTTAGAATTGTGTTACAGGAAAGGAAGAAGTTTAAAGCAAGTTCATAATCCATGAAGAAGCATCTTTCATAATCCAGACAATCATATGATCTGAACAGGAGGCTTGTTTTGCTTAAAGAAGAAGGTAGATGTGGGAAAAAACCTCTCAAATACATGAAAGAGGAAAAATATAATTTCAGTTTGATTGTAGATTATTATGGAATATGTACAAATCCCAGAGATGGAATATCTAAGCAAAACTGAACATTTCCACTTTCTCCACACAGCTGGTTAAAATGTTCTTTTCTCATTTTGAGTAAAGCAAGAGCCCTTGTTCCACAAAGAGAAAACAAACGAGCAATGAAAATAATGTCACATTAGCTAACTCTTCTAGGGCTTCATAAGCCTGGAAGGCCTCATCTGTAGTACCTTGAGGTGACATTTTTCCAAGCTCTCATTTATGATTATGAAACATTTTCTCTAAGGGGAGAAAAATTAAGGTTCCTCAAAAAAAAAGGCAATCCTAAAAGATTTTGACAAGTCAGCCTAGCTTGCCTCGTATGTAATTCTACCCAGCATCTTTTATCTAAATAATTGAAGCCAGATCTCTCTCTAAATAAGAACTTGCTACCAAAGAACAGTGAGTAACTTCTAAAAAGGAAAAGAGAGTTTCACTGCAATTGGTGGCTATTGCAACAGATTTTGGTGTGAAGTAATATTAGAAGGTAAGACACAGTAGTTTTGGTCTCAGTGTTGAGAATCTCAGCGTTGCAGGACGCTGGCATCACAAGGCAAGAAGAGGCAGGTTTATGCCCTGCAGCATGCCACAGCCAGCGGACAGGCAGCAGGCGTTTTGCAGGTTTGTGTACCCTGTGTGCCTGCAAATGCAGTGGAGGCAACTGCTAGCATTGCTTTCCCCCTTTTACAGCTCACATCTCGTCTAACTGGGGTAAAAAAAAATCTAGACTAATCTAAAACACTGAAAATGTCACTACAGCTGGTTCCTTCCCCAGTCTTATCCTTGCATTTTTAAAGATGTTTCCAAAGAAAAGGCATGTAAATTTTTGCCTGAGCAGAACCAGGTGGAGGTAGTCACTTCCTTTGCTGGAGAGGACCTCTCTGAACAAATACCTATTTTGGCCATTTTTTAAATAATGAGATGTTTCCTCAGACTCCAGAGTTCTCATGCCTTCCCAACAGCTGAGGAGCCAGCTGGGGCAGTGTCTACTCTTTTCTCCTTTTCTCGGATTTTGGCATGACAGTAAGGGCAAATGCTTTGGAATATTTAAGGCCAAAGATTAAAGGAAGACGAACAGCAGAAAGACAATGGGAATGTGGTAGTGGAGAACAGGAATGTCAGTAAGGAAAGCATCTGGATGACACCTGTGCCAAGGCAGAGGTCTTGGAAATGTGGCAGAGGTCTAAAATCTAGGACAGTTTAGCTATATTTTTCAATCTTCCAGTGATTTTGAAAATATTTTCTGACCCTCAGCCTTTTTGTTTCTAACCTGGGGATAACAAATTTTTACTTACATAGTAAATGCTATGAAGTTTGATTAATCAATGTGAGCAAAACACTTTCCTGAGAGATGCTATAGAAGGTCAAACTAATGTTAGGTCATGGCAAATCTGTATTTGAAAAAGGTATTTGAAAAAGGACTTTCAATATAGGTATTCATATTTACTGAAAACACCACTAATTAAGTTTGTCATGAGCTGAAAAGAAAATATGTTTGTAAAAGGATTACAAAGGAATCATGAGGTAATCCCAAGATGCTAACAGTGAGTTCGACATTCAGGACTAAACCTAGCCCAGGCACAATTGGTGTAACTACACCCAAATTAACAGCAGTTGCATCAGGAGTAAGTTTAACCCCCAGATGAGAAAAGTCAAGCTGGATTTGAAAAAAAAAAAGAGGTTTCTGGTAATGGGGACACTATGTCACCTAAAATATAACTGACATTAAAAAAAAAAGTAATGAGTCTGCTATAGCCAGCGTGCAAAAGATGGAGGGCTTTCCTGCTAATTCAAGGCTTCCCAGGATTATTTTAATCTTCAGAACTTGTTTAATGCCAGATTATCCCTCCATAGGAGTTACATTTCCAGGTGTCCTTAGCTAGAGTCTGATAGCTCTTTCTGACTAATAAATGTCAATGTTGAAGGCCTGTTCCAAAGATGACTGGAGTAACAGGAGCTTCTGAAACATGTCTTACAGACAGGTTTACTGTCGTGTCCTCTTTCAAAAGCACTACTTAGCTATGGGTTTAAAGCAAGCATAATGGTGGGGGCATGGTAGAGAGAAGCATGAACTGTTGCTTTAAAGATGAGATGAGACAGAGAGAAAAAGATTCTGTGGCTACTGCCCAAAAATATTAAGATAATGATTAAACTAAAAAATGCAAATACACAAGATGTTTTATGCTGCTAGGCAAGACCAGAACTGATATTAAAATGTCTCATGAACATTATAATATGTTCAGAGCATGGGGGTAGAAGACACAGAGGAAAACAGAAGAGAAGACATATGGTCATAGCCGGTGGTCAATAGAAAAAAAAGAAAAACCAAAAAAAACCACCAAAAAATCAAACCAAAACCAACAAAGCAATAAAACAGAAAGTACAGAAAGAGAAATACAAATCTGGGGGGGGGAGAAACATGTATTATCACACCTCTCTTGTGCACTTGCACAGGAAATTCTGGGCTGATGCCCCACTGTGTTCAGAACTACTCTTTCCACCTGAAGCCAAATCTAAGGACTCTGTAAGGTGTGTTCCTTAAGTAGGGTGCAATAGAAAGGGGTTTTTTTCTAAGTGGAGGAAGAATTACAATCCCAAAAGTAAGCAGTGACAGTTTTGTGACTCACTGATTCACCTGTGCTGCTGGAGCTGGCATTTTCCATGGCCATCTGAACATATCTGCTCTGAACCACCAGGAAGGTATACTTCCACCTCAACACACTGAACCTTCTCACGAGCCACCACAACAAGATTTGGGCAAGATTTGGGAAGTAGGAAATGGCTTGTTCAACAAATAGCCTTGCAAAACCCAAGAAAACAGAATGAACCCTGTTTGCTCATCTTTCAAGTCTAAAACCTACCTTCTGACACGTTAATTCTCTACAGTAACAACCCCTATCTCTGGTGCGTATGAGGAAATAAGATGTGGGAAAACTAATTTTATTGTCAGAGCAAATTAAGATGGTATAATTGACTACAGAGAGGGCAGCAGCCGCTTCCATTCTCAGCTGCAGATACATTAAAGAATCATATACTCTGTACATCGGTCTGTTATATGGGGACTGTTAGGGGTACTGGGAACAATCTCTTCCTGTGCTTGCCCCAAAAGCAAGCCAGGAAATTATATGCCACAAATATGGCTGCACATCATCCTCACTGTGGACCAGTGGGTACCTGAGCAGCACACCGCATGTGTATGCATGACTGAAGATGGATAGCATGACATTTATTAACCATGCACATAATTAAAATCCTTTAAAAATGTCCTAAGAACAAAAATAACATATCTTGAATTCCACAGGACAGCCCGGACTGCCATCCTCAATAAGCTTTGTTACAGAGAGTTACACAGCTAAATCACTGGTATGGAAGCAGCACTCCAGGGACTGGTCTCGTATCAGCCCATCTGCCTAATCAGCAATGAAGCAACACACACCGGAGCTCCACAAGCGCATTAAGACAGCACAAGCATGCATGCAACAATACGGTGAACATGATCAGGGAATGGATCTGGGCTAAAACCAACCCACTTACACCGGCTAGCCCCATGCCTGAACCTGGAGCATGCTGTAGCAGCAAGCGCCCTGAGCGGTGCAGAAATAGCTGCTGCTGCATCAGTGCTAATACCAAAGCTTTGCTCAAGAGAGGACTTGCCACCACCCACACTTGAATGATGTGAGAAGAAAAGATTCAGAAATTCAGTTTTGCTACCGTAGGGGCTTTTCTTTTTTTTTTCTTTTTTTTTTTTTTCCCAAGAACAGTCTGGGACTGTGGTTGTGAGGTACATTTTTTCGTAACAAAATCTCATCCTCCACTGAACCCCCATTAGCTCAGGGGATACAGTTTTGAGCTCTAACCTGACTTTCCCCCACCAGTCCTTCTTTTCTCTACTGTGCCCCTCCAATCACTTTTATCTGAATTATCATCTTTGTAAAACTTCTCCTATAATTGCTCCAGGAGAGAGACATTGCTACTGGCCTGCCCACAGAGGACTTTGTACTCCAGCCAGACTCCAGTGGTTTATTAATAGAATAACTGAAACTGGGTTAGGGCAACGAGTGATTCCCAACAAGACGACCCACTGGCTTTGTATGAGTAGTAACAACTCCTCCTGCATAGTGCTACCAGTCTAAAATTAGAGGAGAGAGAAAAGGCCTAAGGAATAACCTACCTTCCGTACTACAGACAGACATCCCACTTGTAACCATAGAAGTACATCAGATATTCAAAGCCGCCTTCTCCTGGGACAGTTATCTATAATGCTGTCTGAGAAAGAAGAATTTGTAAAAGAGGTATAAATGTATACATCAATCAATACCTCCTCATGTATCATCAACTCTCCCGGACATCTTAAATTCAGAGACAATAATATTTCTGCAACAAACTGGCATCACAGGCAAAGAGGTAGGCAGGCACAGAGGTAACCAAAAGTAATGTATGAATTTGTAAGATGTTTTGAATTTTGAAAGTTCCCCTCTCCCCCAAGTGAAACAGATCTGAAACAGCATCAAACTTGTACCTCGTGCTTGATGAAAACCGTCAGTGACTAAGATTTCATGAGACTTTCTGAAGAGGAGAAGCAGGCAAGCAGAGTGCAGGAAGTGGCTTGCTAAGCATTGCTGATAAGCAGGTGGAGATTGGGGTAGGAAGGAGAAATCAGATTGACAAGGATCCAGTGAAAAGCAGGCCAGAAGGTGGAGGAGGCAGGGGGATGCCTGGACGCTCTTCTAACAGCAGTCGTTTGGGTAATTCAGTGGTCATCCAGTCTACGCTCAGCCAACAACAAGGCCCAAGGGCAAACATCTGGCAGCATCCTCAGCCTTACAGAGCTTTCCCAAAGCCTCAAATACACCAGCAAGTGCCCAGCCTTGCTGCAAAACCTTTACGAGTGCTGTGAAGTCTGCTCCTCACCAGTGTGGACATGGCCTGGTGCCTCTGTGCCCCTCCATGTCCTTCCTCTTTCCTGCCTGCAGATGGGCACCCAGAGATACAGAAGGAAGAAAGGGGGTCTTTTCTCCCTGGCCAGAGGGAGTGAGGCCATGGAAGCTGGGAGGCAGAGAGGAGTCAGCCCAAGTACAGGGAAAGCCAGCCCAGTCACGTAGCTTCTGTGGGCTCAGTGTGTGAGACAGGACAGGTTCCCCCTCCCTGAATGCTTCTCTCCTTCCCAGCACAGCCACATTGCCAGCTTACCATCACAACCTGCCACATTGAATCTGTAAGGACAGGCATACTCCATCACTTAACCTTGGCTGGCCTGAAGCACCATTACCAGCTTCCCAAAGCAAGACCTTCCTACCACCAGCTACTACACATCTCAGAGCATCTGGTGAGTTAGCATCATTCGAATTTATTCCACTGGAACTCCCTCACCCCCAGCATCCATGCACACCCCAGCCAACTCCATTACTTCTGAGGAGCAAAGCTTTTGGCTGTCATGTATCTTTCAAAGCGAGTTAGCAAGGCTGTGTGTCTGCAATTCCCAGCTCGGCTCGCATTTCCTCTCCAGGTTCCGCACACCTCCAAGCCCTGCACTACAGCACTGCCACCAGCTCCAACAAATCTGGAGATGCTGCTGCTGCTGAGCGGATCTGTTTATATCCGTAAAAATTAGTGTTGCAGCTCCACCTAACTTAAGCAGTTTTGCTGAGGAAATTACAGCATGGCATTCGACTGGCTGTTTAGAGCATGGAGGAGTAAGTGGGTATTGGCAGCATGTTTTTAATTAAACAGGTAAGGCCTAGATTAAGCTATATCAAATGGATAGTGTTTCTTTAATTTGGTATTGTCACTCTCCTCAGCCAGGGCATAAGGGGTTGGCCTTAAAATTCTTGTAACTAAAAAGCCAGTCTCATGACCAACTACATAATTGATTAAACACAACTGTGGACTCCCATTATCGGGAAGTGCAATTTTCCCGGTGTCGCTTCGAGTCTGAAATACCTCAAGGGTAATTACAGACCGAGATGCAACACAGAAGGCTTTGAAGTAGGGAAAGAAAAGATTAGGGTGACTGAGACGATCTGCGCCTGTTCATTTGTCCTTCATGGCAAAGACGTTAAGCCGCTGCGAAACGGTGCCCCGCCAGCGCCGGCGGTCGCGGGCAGCCCTCGGGGTCACGCCAAAAGCACCACAGAGAAGCGGCCTCTTACCTCCGCGGCCCTAATGAAAGTTTCATGCAGCTGTGCTCCTCTTTGCCTCGGATTTGGCATGCCTCGCTGCCCGCCGCCGGGCTGACCACTCAAGGCGGAGAGAAGTGCACTTTCTCTGACCAGCTAAATTATTTACCCCGGGAACAATTATATAACACGACACA
Source organism: Astur gentilis (assembly GCF_929443795.1). NCBI lineage: Eukaryota > Metazoa > Chordata > Aves > Accipitriformes > Accipitridae > Astur > Astur gentilis. Next base: position 12,612,618 of record NC_064884.1, read on the forward strand.
CTAGGCTTAAAAAAGACCCTCTTCGGCATCCAAGGAAAGAGGCACTAAAACTAATTCAGAAATGAAGAGATCCAGTCTTTATTTCTAATTAATAACAGGTTAGAAGTAAAAACTGCTATTAGTGACAGAACATAACAAGGAAACCAAACCGGCATTGTTAAGAGGGCTATTTAAAGAAATGTTAATGAATTGAATTTGAAGTTCTTCTTAGTCAAGCAGGAAACAACTAATGGTTTAAAGAGGAAAAGTGAAACATTATTAAATGCTGAATATTTATTATGTCAGTGACCAGTTTGCCAGAGGCTTTGAGGTGAGAAGGGAAGTTCAAATCCTTTCCACTGCATTTACAGCTACAGAAAGGTAAATTCATAGGCTTTCTCACATACCACACAAAGGCTTAATAATTTGTTTGGATTAATAGCATATTGTAGAAGCATAACACTCACACTTTCAAACTAACAAATTCAGCGAGAGCACAGAATTATCATTTAACCATTACTGTCTTCATAAAAACAAGTGCTCTTAATGCTTTGCAGTACATCTTTAAAGTGCTTTAAAAGCCAACAGCTAATTTATCCTGCCACAGCATACCTTGTGGCAGGCAGGAATCGTTATCTCCCCTTTGCAGTTCAATGAACAACAGGGAGTTAAGTGACTCGCCCAGGGCCACAGAGAAAGTCAGTTTCAGAGCTGGGTGCAAAACGTGCAACCTCTTGGGGTGTGCTACCACTCCAAACAAACTTGGGGTAACTCATTCACAGTATGGCACTAATAAGGACTCTTTGAGGGGTTTTTGTCTTTCAGAACTAGTTCTTTCAGGTTTTGACAGGCAGGTAGCATTCTCCTCCAAACTCTGAACCACAGTAGAATTGGAGCTTTTCGGATGGTCCTGCTCTTCCATCCTGGCTCCATAACATACAATGATGTAACAGCTGTAAGAACTGTAGTGCACACAGACCTAGCCAAGCGACCCACTCAGGCATTTACAGTAGGACCCATCAGGAGAGAACACAAAACTTTTGGAACTTTCTACGCTTTTGAGTAACATGTGTGCCCTGCACAGGGCTAACTGCACCACAAAAACTCCACCACAAAAGGAAATCAAAGGTTCCCATATGGCCATGAAGGGGAAGAGTGAAAAGTGCCCAGTACACATCCTAGCTGGAGGCTTGAGCAACACTTGCCACTGCTCATCCCTGGAAGCAGTGGTGGTCTGGAGCCACCTTTGCTTTTCGTGATCCCTAGAGAGCATTTTTTTATGCAGGACTGCTCAAGGTTGCAACGATTGCTAAACACAGCACCTCCAAGAAGCCATTTCTGAGGCTGAGCGTTATCACACACAACTCCCAGAGGATAAGAGCATGATTTGGATGTTATCACCCAGGGATTGCCCTGCTCTGCATGTACTCTCCTGTAATCAGCTGTGCTGGCTTGTTTTGTGCCAGTGGAGTGCTTGACAAACCACCCCCATGCAATGAGGATCTAGGCTAGGCTGCAAAGCATAAAAAAAAATTGTTCAACTACGCCGGTACATGGCGGTGTGGAAGAGCAGCCTCCCTTTGGCACCGCCAAACATAAGCCCACTTTTAAAGTACATAATGTTTAGCTACCATGGATATGACAGTAACCACCCAAACGTTAGATAATGAAGCTCTGGCTGTGGGAAGTCCACATACAGGATGGCAGATCAAGTCCTGGCACCATGAAACAGCCTCAAAAAGAGCTGCATGGCAATTCCTCTTCTCTCATCCCAGGTCTGGGTGGAATGAGGTGGGCAGAGGATCCCACAGAGGAACATGCCAGCAGATCTCATTTATAGCTGCACTGGAAAGGTACTGTGATTTATGCCATGTGCTCAGCAAGTCCCTGCACCCCCCATCCTCCATCACCTCTGCTCTGATGCCCCAAACGTAGTTCAGACTCCAAGAGGAAAGCCCTAAGAAACATAACTGCCCTGCCTTTCTCAGGTGTATTACCTCTGACATTCACAGACGTACAAAAAGATGGATGATGATTCCTGCCTACTTCTCCAACATATGCAAAAGTTCAGACAGTGCCAGGTCATAGAGGCTGGGGAGAAACTTTACTCTACCCTTTGCAACTGCAGAGAGCATGTAGCTGAGATACCGCCTCAGCACAAGCACTGGACATTTGTGGGTTTAGTACTGAAAGGTTCAAACTCCCCAGCCAGCTCAGATATCTTTATCTGAATGAGACTTAATTTGATACTCAGTGCTATCTCAGTGCCATAGGTACATCCTTGTAGATCAGGTGCACCAACCAGAGCTCCCACTTGCACCTCATGCCTACCAGGTTTCCACATTTCTGCACAGAGGTACCCACAACTGGTTTCAGCAATAGGAATTTCACATAGTGTAGAGGAGGAAATAGACAGTGGAGATAAAAAAAACGGGCATTATTTTCCCTCCAAAGCAGACAGGCTGGTATTAGGCTTTCTAGCTAATAGCACTCAAGAAAAAGAAAAAGTAGATAAATCGTGAACTGGCTATCCATGAAATGTGAATCATTAAAAAAAATTCACTGTTCTTGCAATGGCACGTTTTAATCACAGCACATTCTTTGTCTGCACTTGACTCTTCAGTAAGACTATTTTACTGCACTCATGCTATTTTTTCAAACATTAAAAAAAGTCTAATTCAGTACAATAAGGCTTCTGTTAACAGGATTCTAGAGGTCAAAACCAACTTCCAAATAAACATTTGCTGGATCTTATTTATTTCCACCAGATTTTATACTAAATAAATTTGTACATATCCACTACTGTTTAACATCGAAAAACCAAAATTATCTCCACACTTAGACCTGTGAAACCATTATACCTGTAGTTCCACTGAAAAAAAGCATATTTAAACCTCTGCAACCGCACACAATTTTCCTTGCAGGCAAGGAGCAATCAGCTAGAATTAAGCAAATATACTATACCCATAGCAACCCAATTTTTGGATTTCCACTAATTCCAGTGATGTTTAATCATGTGTGTTTCCCAAATATCTTTAAACTAAGGATTATAATATCTCTTCCTGAATATACCTAGCTCAGTCCCGTACAAAGAAAGTAATCTTCACGAAAAAGGATACAAATGCTTTAGCTTAATAGCAGACATACACAATCATTTGAAATTCTGTCTAATTAAAGTGTTAACTTTCTATAGAGACTCTGATGTTTGCTCAGAAGAGAGGTAAAGCCGTGATGTTTGCAGATATCATTTCAGTTGTATTGCTTCCAGGGAGTATTTTATTTGTACAAACCTAGAATCCTTCTCTACTCCATGTAAAAAATAGATTAGTCCCATGATAGTCTTGAAAGTCATATCACTCACAAGAAAATTAATAATGCATTACAAAGTATATAAATTTTAAAAATTAGAGGAAGTAGGTTGTAATGGTCCGAAGACCACTGTCCATCCCTGTTCACATCCAGCTTTCACAGAGAGTTTAACATCTTCCCCTCTGACAGTGCAAAAAGGTATAAGTGCAATTATTTTTCTGACAACTTCCCATTAAGTCCCTGGTGTCCCCGGCTGTCCCACAGATGCGGCAGAGCGGAGCTACGAGTCCAGGACAAAAGCTCAAAGCGGCTGAGGAGAGGGGGAAGGCAGCATCCAGGCAGCTGCTCTGTGGCAGCTGTGGTCCCCAGTGTGACCACCTAATTTAGAAGATGCTCCCAAATGCTCCAGCACACCTCACACTTAAGGGGGTTGTACCACACCCCACTGTGCAGTGCCAAACCCAGGCTAACCGGATGGCACCCCTCAACCTCCTTAGAGCAGAGGTTCCTCATATCAGAGTGCTGGCAGGCAACAGGATTTGGAAATTTGCTGCACCATAATAATGAAGAAGCATCAAGTGTGAGCAAACTGGTACATAGCAAACATATGGCAATTCTATGGCAATTGCTTCAATTCATCAATAGTTAAATGGCGGTTTAAAAGAAAACAAAGAGAAAATAGGAGAAAATGTACAGTTGCAGGATAAATACATCATGCATTGAGAAAAGCAAAGAAGACAGGATACTGTATGCAGGTCACCCTTGTAGCAAGTTTTGCTCTAATAGGGCTAATGACCAAGGAAAAAAAAAAAAAGTGCTTGATGTTGGAAGCAATATAACTGGTGGTTTCAACTGTATAATTAAAGTGTGCAACCTCTCCTTCCAAAATTTTCCATTAAAAGCCTGCTAATGAAATGGGCAGGGGACTCAGTGAGGAAGCAGAAAGGAGGGAAAGAGCCCAGATCCTCCGTTATTTTGGTGAAGTTCCCCAGATTTTGGGGTGGTGCCCAGAGAGCCCCTGTGATCCTGAAGAAACCGGAGGAGTTTCAGTTTGTTTCCAGGCAGTGCAGAACTCAGCCTTCCCTGCCTTTTGGTTAGAGCCATCACTCTGAAGATGACCTGGAAACAATTTCCAGTACCACTCTGTTGCGGGTTGTTGTGGCACCAGGCACAGCAATAAATGCAGCCTTTGTCTGCATCAGCAAGTATATGGCAATGCAAACCCAGGTATTTTCTCGTACCTGTTCAAAGTCCAAACTAGTCACTATTCCTTCTGGGTTTGGGGGACAGAGTGAATGGGAGGAAAGGCTACCAACTGCTTCATTCCTCGGACAGCAGCACGCTCAGTCGCTGTGAGTTGCCACCTGAAGACGTCAGCATTGCCAGCAGTCTCCAGAGGCATCAACAGACTCCCAACCTCATTTCTAAAACACAGAGCAACATGGACGTTTCCTCTGCAGCTGCTACAAATACTCTGAAAAATAACAGAGACCAGCTTTTATATGATTGCCACACACACACACAAAAAAGAAACCCACTACACCACATGTAATCACTCCCTCTGAGAAAACAAGTCACAATGGGTTGTGCTGAGCTTCCTGAGCACACAGGATAATGAGGGAACAGAATATATGCCATGGGAGTTCAAATCTGAGTTTACCAGCACAATGCTTCTCAAAAATTTTGAAATTCACTGCAAAATGCTACCCGGAGTTTTTGTGGCATCCAAAATAACCTTAACAATACTTTCTTAATCTCTCACCAAGAAAATAAAAGCGGCACAGATCAAAATAAAAGGTGTGCAATCTGCTAGTGCAACTTACATAGCTGTGCTCTTTTGTGTTGAATATTGGCTTTTTGCACAACTTCAGCAGGCACATAAAGCTGTGGAAGAGAGTGCGATGAAATGCTGGGGGTACGTAACATTTCTGTTGCAGCTGTGTCCACCAGCTCACAGGTCCCAGGTCTATGTGTGGGCAATGCCATACACAGCATTTGACAATCCTGAAGGAAATCAGGTGGCACCCTGAAGTCCCAGACTCCTGCATTGCACAAGCAGAGCTACGTGCGTGCGGCTGGGGAAAGAATATCCCAGAGAGGATATTCTGAGGTCATGGCTGGTTTCTGCTGAGAACCTGCAAAAGTGGGCAAGAGCAGCTGCTCTGGCTCTGGCCTACATTCAGGTGAGCAGAGCGCTCCTGTCCTCAGTCCTCCACATAGAGATGAAACTGAGGCTCTGAAAAAACAGCTCTAAAGCCAAGTTGTGCACATAAAATATAAAATAATAGAAATTAATCACAGTGAATCAATCTATTGATTATGAGGGACTAATATCTGAATAAGATAACTGTGATTTTAATACATTCCTTAAACATAAACATCTCTGTTTCTTCGCTCCTAACAAGGGCTTATTTTTTGTTTGTATTCCTTCTAACTCGCTGTTCTTTGCGTAGCACGATGTTGTAGTTAGAGCTGTCAAGCATCCTGGAGCCATAAGTATTTTTCAGACCACTCATTAACAAACAGACTTCCAATCTCAATATGCATTATCAAAATGAGATCTTTTCTCAACAGTTGACAATTATGTATTACAGTTACATGCTTACAATTGGTGACACCGTATTGTTAGATTTTGGTACTGACTTTTAACAGTGTGCTGCCTAATTACATTTTGTATTATATTCTGAGTACATAGGAGTATTTTATTCATGGCCCCACTTTATTCTGCAATTCGTTTCTCAATAAATGAAAAATAATAAAATCCCAAATCCTAGCGTGTAGAGTATTTTTATTGACCCAAGTGTTCTGCTAGTAAACACAACTTTGATGGTTTCATGAGTGAAAGTTTATTAGGCTGTGTTAGTTTTAAAATACAATTGCCAGGGGACCGATGTTGAAATCATTTCTTACAAGACAAACTTGGTTTTGGATGCTTTCCCAGCACAAGCACCACAACGAAAGCAAAATGGCTATCCTGAGTCGTGACATTTTGCATTCATTCTTGCAGTGGCAAATGTTTAAACATTTAATGCTGTCTGCCACTTATACAGAAAGAAAACAAAAAGATAGCTTTAAAAGACCTGCTCCCTATTTGTTCTCTTCAGGGTAGTCCTCACAAAAAATTAGCCAACTACCCTTCTTGTAGCTCTACCTAACTGGTAGATGCCACTCTGCCTGTCACAATACTATCTAGATAGTGACTTATCTAATGCCTTGACTTGCTTCATACTTTTAAATTAATTTATCTTTGTTTGGTTTTGTGGAGCTATCCCCAGACTCAATCAACGAGAGTGAGAGAATTAGGTCCAAATGGTCCTGCCCACCCAAAAATTAGTGACCCAGCCCAAGGAGAGACAGGAGCTCAGATCAAGCACCTGAGCTAAGGAGCTATTTTCCAGCACTACTGCCTCCAAAAAAAGGGTCTTTCCTGAAACTTCACAACATCAGCCAGCCAACATTTCAGATCTGGCAGCACATTTAGAGGAGTGCCACTTCCCAGAAGCCCTCTTGGGGGAAATCAGAAGCAGGGACTCAAACCACAGGGGGTACGCAATGGTGCTGTTTTGAAATACCCTCTGCGCACCGGACCCCTGAGCTGCCCGACAATTACACCATTCTAACCTGACCCCTCCAGCTTTTAGAAACAGCATCCACGGTCTTAAGAATTTTCATTTTAAGCAACCAGGAGAAATCCTCACATCTGCCCCATATAGCAACAAGGTCGCTTGTACACACAAGGCTTTAGCTCTCTGCCCGCAGCAGGACCAGACTTGCTGGTACCAGGGCAGGCCCACAGACCCTTGCAGATTCATGCAGGTGACAGGGGTCCATCAGCTCCTCACTGAGCCAGCATCCCTCCCATGGGACCCCTCCTCCTCTTTCTTACCTTGGGGTGAGCCATGGCTGGTGCAATACCTATGCTAAAAAGTTCCCAGGTGTCCATAAGGCCCCTTGAAATAAACTTTGGGGGACTATTAAGAGACTGTTCACTAGCGGTGCGCAGGGTAGGGGGGAAGAGCATCACCAAGGGAGGCAGGAGCAAGAGCTGTGCTGTTCCCCTGCCCACACACCATATTGTCTTCCTCCAGCAAAGCTACTCCAGAGGCTTTCTGTGATGCCAAACAACATGAGCGAGGAGGAGGGGAAAAAAAAAATCGTCCTGTCTGTTCATTTCCACAAGCGCTAGCGAGACGTTCTTTAAAATCATACACATGTAAAAAGATCTAGAGGTTGCTGGTTAGTTTGTCATATATTTTTATAGGCTTTTCTGAATGGTTTTAGATTTGACATAGTAACTGACTGTTACTAGAAATAAACTGTAAGTCAATTCCATGCTTCCATAATTCACTGCCCAGGGTTGTTCAAAAAGATTTAGTGATACTTGTGATAGACAGCAAGCCTCTTGATGTTTTCATTTTCACTTAGTGCCAGTAATTCCTCAAACTTGCTGACCTCTACAGAACAGGATGGAAAAGGGCTCCAAAACTTCTTTGAAGGCACTCACTCACCAAAACATTCGAAACACTCTCATTTCGCTTCTTTCCTTTTCAGGGCACAAACACCAATATGGGAATAAAGCAATTGTTGTTGTTTTTAAGAAGTCAACTGCTATTATTAGCTCCATGACTGATCATGTGGTTTTAATCATTTATAATGGAACAAGTTAAACTTCCTCTCCCCCAAAAAAGTATTTTTGTGACTCTGAATACAAGTTCTCCTGACAGCTGCATATCGATATTCCTTTGAACAAGCACCTTCGTTTTGAACTTCAGCCTTTCTGTAGACATTTCCTTCTTCTCTCCAAAAGTTAACAGATATATTTTAGAGGCTCCAGGCCTGGATGTAAAAATACACAAACAAATCTGTGCCTACAGGGCCTACTACCAGGAATGCTGGTTAGCTCGGACTAACAAACATTTGAACATTCAAATACTTAGACACATTTGCATTCCTGGCAATTGTGCATGAAACCCACGCAGGCGACAGTACACATTCATGCTCGGGAAGCTGATGGCCATGAACTATTTAACTGTAATAGTAGGAAGAGGTAACAAGCAAAACTGCTGTTGCGGCTCCTCTTAATGCAGAGTTCCCAGGACAAAAGCACCTTGATAGTATCAGCATGGATCTGTCATTACAATTTAATTACCAACAACAGGCCACTGACATTTGAAACTGTTTATCAGATTCTGATCCTGAAGGTGGACCAGAGGCCACTTCTCCTTCCCCCAGAGGGTAATTTCTACTACGGCAGAAAATGCCGTATGGTTAGTGCCGGGCTGGCATTGCACGTGGAAACCTGGTCGCTTGTTTATTTTGCAGAAGCAGAGACTGATGGTGCTGAGCACTGCTGAGAGCTGTGGTCTTACCACCACCACGGAGCAGGTGGGAAGCAGCCAGGATCCATGCATAAACAGGATTTTTGGGGGAATAACCAAAAAACAAAGAACGGCCACCTAGCTCCCAAGACAGGGCATAGAACAACTAGAGATGGAACCTTCTTGGGGCATCTTTTAACAACCAGTTTGGAGACCACCTATGATTTTAACCAAACTGATTGAACCACCTCCAGTAAAACCCGACCCTGCAGTGTTTGCAGCGGAGATCATTCTAAAAGCTCCAGGTATTTCACAACAGATGGAGCGTGATTCAGCTTTATACCGTACAGTCACCCACATAAATTATATCTCAAAAGTCTTCGCAGACAAAAAAAAAAAAAAAAAAAAGACAAAACCCACACACACCACAGAAAACTATTTCTAGTAAAAAAAGAATTATAGGAATTGCATTAATATATTTCAATGCATTTAGACATCAGGTTATTAACCAAGAATTTGGAAGGATGGGAAGGAAAAAAAAATAATTCCAATCTGGGCTTTGCATGAACCTCAACATCAGATGGACCATTCCGTCTATTTCTTTTGTTCTGTGCATTAACTGTTTAACATTATTTTATTTTTCCTCTTTTTCTAAAAGAGAAAAAGAAATTGCAGGCTTTGTACACCCAGCAAAGCGGGCAAAGATCTTTTAAAATCTGTCTAGCAAGCCAGTGGCTTGCTAAAAATCAGATAAGAGAAGCCAGCACTGCTGACACAAAGCCATTAGCTTTTATTTGGACATTTTCACATATTGTCTAAACTTTGCCTTTTGTCTAGAAAGTTTACACCACACACCCCCATTTACTCACTCGCAGAGACACTGAGAGGAGGTCAGTTGTGACTCAGAAAAAGGAGTGAAGGAGTAAATTGCAAAGAAGATGCACTGGAAAGCTAATGTGCCTCCTGCACTTTTAGCTGGAGTGCAGGTAAAGCCCCTAAACACACAGACACATAAACAGAATGTACATTTTTTATGAATTAATTGGGCCTTTAGTTTTAATTGTTTCTTACAGCATAGGCCAATTAAGGATGAGCTGACAGGATGAGGATCTTTCCCAGCTCATTTGAAGCTGGGAGAGGTGGAGTTTGCTTTGCCAGAGGCTCCCGTTCACACATTTGGCCAAAAAAATGTGCATGTCATTAAAGACCTCTGGTACAAATGCTCATTTTATATGGGCTGAAAAGTAAAAGCAGAAGACCAATAAGTTCCCCTTTGGCCTCATCTGCCACTTTCAAATAAAATCAATTACAGCATCTCTACTTGTCTGAGCTTTGGAAAGATAAATACCAGTAAATAGAGATCTAGAATTGTTCCTAGAGAAAGTCTTAGGTATGCAAGTCTTCTGAGAGCTCCCCTCCTTTTATCTATAATTGATCCTCTTCACCTTCAGAGTGTATCAAGGTCAAAGCTTAGTTAAGAATTCCTTTTAAAATATATTATAGACACTTTTCAGTATATACTGTACATTTTTCAATGCATGGGGGATTACAGAATCACAAACCCAAAGCACATTAATTGTAGAAGTAATCAGCCTAAGTGGTGAGTATGCATACCTTACAGAAGCTGTATGGGTAAAGGAGCATCTTCCAGACAAAGGTATCATTTTTGTTGCTGGGTTTTTTTTTCCCTGGGTACAACAACATTAAGCATTTTCAAACAAACATAATTAGCACTGAGGACGGAAATGGGCTTGCAAACATCACTATACTGGAGCCAGACAGCGCCTTGTGACATTCCTGGTAGCTGGATATAGGGAAACTCTGCATTCGCAGTAACAGCAAAGGATTTTACCGCAGGGAGAAGAATAGGTCTTAGATCTGCCCCACTCACACTGCTCTGCTCCAGGCAAGGAGCTCCTTTGGCCCTTGTACCCACCCTGTAAATCCATATTAACAGCAAACCACCAAACTGGATGGCAGCCAAGTGTAACGGTGAGTGAGTCCTCTCACTTCACTATTATTAACGGACAGCCAGGCTGGATCAAGAGTGAGCGCACGCATCAGCCCAGGTCAGACATCGCAGAACATGGCACAGCGTATTTCAAACAGGTAGGTGGTTCCCAGTCTTGTTTCTAACGGACTGATAAACACCGCGAGCCGCATCACTGCAGGTTTTCTTAGCAAAAGCCAACATGCTGCACAAGAGGGAAGGTTAAATTGCACATTCAAGCCAAACTAGAGCATATTGAGCAGGTGTTCAGCACTGCATTGGAGGGAATAAAAGGGTCTCACTTGCTGCTGGGTGGGACTTTTCATCTGAATTTTCCAGAAACTGGGAGTAAAAGATCTTTACAGTCCCTTCTAGTCTCAAAATCTATGCATCTAAGAGTCAGAGCTTACAGCCTGATTTTCCAAAACATCTACAGCTCCCCAGGAAATCAAGGTAAATAGCGTGGGTGGCATTTCCAAAGCAGGCCCCAGGTCTGCTGTGCTGTCTGATCCAGCCCACCACTCTACTGCTGAATGCACTTAGGAATGATAAAGAAAATGAAAACTTGATAAAGAAAATGAAAAACTGGCAAAACTGAACTGTGTAATCCTAAAATTAAAAAAAAAAAATTAGAAAAAACCTTCCAGCTCATGATAAACATTATAATGAAGCCTCTAATTTTCCTAATGAAAGAATTAACTATCAAGATAACAGTAAAATGATTTATTAGATTTTCAAACATCACAGAAATAAAGTAGTAAATCAGTCTAGGCAGTAACTATTCCATCTCAACTTGCAGTCATTAACCCTTTACCAGCTCTAAAGACATCCTAACAACTCCGTTTAATTCCATAAGCCTGTCTATAATCCAGTACGAAACAATAATTACTATTGACTCGTTAAACAGGAGTTAAAATCTGTTCTTCAAAATGTGCCTGAAGACATGAGGAGAGGATGACCGAGAACCTGTCTGAGGGCTAAAATACTCTTCAAAAAAAACCTTCAGGATTACAAACTTCTGAAACTTTAAGGAGGGCACCTGGTCACTGCCAGCTCTGCTCCCCATCTCTCCTGCCTCTGTCCCCCCACACTCATCCTGCTCTGGCAAAAAATCAACCTGCTGTGTCCACAGTGATTTTAAATCCTGCAGTTCTCCAGCAGCTTCCTTCTTATTAAAACACAGAATAGACTGTTTGTTGCTAGACAAAGTCCCCCCCACCCTCCTTTCTCTCTCACTAATGGCTCTTTTCACAATCTGCAGCAAGGATCATTTAATCTGTGAAGAACAGAAATTTCAGTGTGTTTGTATACCATCAGTTATTACCTTTTATTTCTAAATTGTGTATTTGGAAGAGGAGGAAAGACTTAATGCCTTTATTTGCTGCGGAGCAAATGTTCAAGGATACTGCAGAAAGCAGTTTATCCTGGCATAATTTTAGATGCTGAAACTAGAAGGTGCTCCAAGCCCCTCGACTGGCCGTCCCCTCTGCGCAGGCGCACCCGTGGCCATCCCGCACACCCCATGGCATCCGTTGCCATTTCCCGCCCATTGCAACCCCATGGTTTAGAGGCAGATGGGTTATATGTCCACTTTTTGTATTTATCCTGATCACTCTTATCTATGCCAACGGTAATGGAGGCGCTTCAAAAGGCAAAAGCCAGGCAAGCCCCATGGCCGTGGGAGACAAGCCCCTCTGCCTACCCGTTCAGGCCAAGGAAAACTCCAGCAACACTGCCTCTTTGTGCTCCGATGCAACTGAACAAGGCAACCACGATGAAATACAGATGGATACAAAAGGCACAAATAAAAAAAAAAAAAGTCTGTGTGCAGTAACATTTAAAGCTAGCTGTATGTTAAGCCAGGAGACGGTAAAGTCCTCTTGACTGGCTTATGAAATTCAGGCACAAATAAAATCCAGGAGGCAGCGCAAATGCTGCCCTCACAATATTTAAGCCAATGAATGTAAAAAGAGAAATTGGAATATCAAAAATAATTATGTGAAAATAACAGTGTTTATTTTCCCAAGAGCTTGCCCACCTGCAAGTCCTGGTTTTGCCTATGTAATCCTGCATTTGTCTGAGCAAACTGCCTGATAGGGATAAAGCAGGACTCAGTGTGCTTGTGCCAGGGCTCAAATTTAGCCTGCAAGTTTCAGAGACCCCTGAGTTATTATGGGAATTAATCAAGGGAGGAGTAGGAATTCAGCCTAAATGTTCATCCTTTGGTGACTTTAAGTTACATCTAGTATCATTATTTTACATCAAGCTTCTGAAAATTATTTAATTTTTTTCTCTGTTTCATGCCAAGGTCTTAATCTTTACTGCACTGGCAGTGAGAACGTTTTAAAGAATCATTTCCCGAGACACATTTAATACATTTCCAGTAAATTGTACATAAACCTGTCCAGCTGGCTGGGTCATTTAATCAGCGACACACCCACTGAGTGCAGGATGCCACCTGAGATTTACCTCAATGCTTTCAAAAACAAAACGATGATGGGATAAAGCTTTGCTAATGTGTGAGTGCGATGGGGAATACAATGATAACTGCCCACTAGGGAGTACAAGGATCTTTTTAAGTTTTGTTATGGGAAAGATTACATACCGGATTAGACAAAAGGGTTTTGAAGATCAGCACTGAAATTACACCAGCTTTAGAAAAAGCAGCATTAAAATGCTGGTTGACTATTTAAAACCACTTAAGAAACAGACGGCAAAGTTTATCAAGTGTTTTTGAGCTGTAACCTGCACTGCTTTCAGGGACTGCTAAACATGCTTGGTAATGCAAACAGAAGTTTTCACGGGATGAGAGATCTGAGCAGGATCTGCTATGTCAGAAGCAAAATACTGACAGTCACTTGCTCACAGTCAGCTTTGCTGAAATTATACCTATAAAGAATGTTTAAGATGGACCTTTTTTACAGGTTTCTTTTATGAATATGTTTTCTGAATCCAAGCCGGGGTGGGGGGTTGGCGGGGGGAATCTTTTCATTTTTCACAAGCCATATTTCATAAAGAGTGCAGAGGAGGCAAAATGCTCAGGAAAGACATCCTTCAGAAGCCAACCAAGGCAAAGGTGTACCACAGCAGGCTGGTTTGTGTCCAACAAAAGAAAAAAACCCAACAGTGACTTGTTTTGTTTGCGGTACAAACAACAGAATCCTTTCCTGCAGGTAATCTTGTACCTTTACCTGCAACATCACCAACACAGCATTAAGGGTGGCCCTGGTGCCTCTCCATGGGGAGCTCACGTATGTGCTGTTAGGAGATGGAGGTTTGGAGCCCGGGTCCTGCTCAATTACAGCTGTGGCTGTGTGAAACATCAGCACTTGGTGTCACTGAAGCCCTTAATGAGAAGTTGGGTGACAAGTTACAATCCAGTCTCCTCCTTTGTCCCTGCCACCACCTGCAGCTCCCTCCCTGCCTCGTGCCATTCTCAGAAGTTGAGACACCCTGGCATCCTCGTCGCTGTTCATCACTGCCATTTAAGTGAATTTAATAAAATTATTTTTCTAAACTGTTTTAGATGCCATATCTATAATCCATAAAATTTATTGTACCTTTATGTAGAATTATACTGGAGTTGAATATATAAATCAATTTATAAGGTCTAATGACATACAAACGCTTAAAAACTAAAGGCGATGTAGTAAATTCAAATTACCATTACAAATGTAAGCTTTGTAGTCAGTGTGTGACCCGCTAAGGATTATATTTAACTCCCCTGAGAGTGGTTTATCATAAAACTTTATACTTTTATTACAGTGAATTATTAACTCCTCCATGATGTGAGTCATTCCATGCTCTGACTATAGCTTTTTTAATGACACTATAATAGACATCTTGCTAATAGCAGTAGGATTGCTACCTCTGAGGTTAAGAAAAAAAAAAAAAAGGACAAAAAAGGAAAAAAAGAAGTTCAAAGAAAAGATATGCAGAACAAATATGTGAAAATGCATTTGCCAACAGAATAAAAAATAAAGACCTGTAAGAAGATCCATTTGAGGCTGAACTACGTAAAGGTCATTACAGTCTTCTGACACATGGAAAACCAATAAGCTTACCAGGCTGGTATCTGAAAATAACCACAATGTTTTACCATTAGAAGACATAAAAGTCTGGATGATTATGATCAGGAGGGTTTTCTTCTTTTATATGGAGAAAAATATTTTTTTCCTCCTGATGATATAGTTTAATCAAGTGACTTTAAGCCATCTTCATACAAATGACTTGCAAATCACTCCTCCTTCCAAGGAAGCTACTGCAGACTTCTCCCAGTCAACATTTGCACTATCCCCAGCAACCTGCAATTTAATATCCATATTTCCAGACCCTCCCTTGACTGCTGGGATTGGTCCAAAATCCTGGGAGATTTCTAAGCTTGGTGAAAGTACAACCCCAGGCCCATGGCAAGTCCAGGGTTGACTTCATTATCAGAAAAACAAATCCAAGGGAGGTGTGTCACTTCACCACTTTTTTGTGTTTTATTGCAAATTTCAAAACAGGTCTGCCCAACCAGGAAACGTCACCGGGGTAGATGAATTTCTCTCTCCAAAAACCAAGCTATGCTCCAATTACACTTCCAACAAAAAATGACTGGTTTTAAGATAAAGCCAGCCCATTTCTGACCAGATTTCCACATTTTGCAAGCACAAAGGATTTTTCCATATGTTTGAATATGATTTTAAAATGGCATGCACACATTTTTCCATAAGAGAATTCTACCAAAAAGTGACTAACTACAATCTGAAGCATGCCAAGTCACGTGGCATTACACAAAAATGAACCTGTGGATATTTTTAAATGATCCTCATAAAAAATAAAAATAGAAATTTCCCAGTTCTTGCATCTTCAAGATTTTTTAAATACTTGTTATTACTAAAACACAGTCCAAAAAATCAAGGAGACAAGCTTCCTATTTCTTCACAATACTCATCAATCCATTGATAGTACTCATTTGCTAGCAGCGTGAACACAGAGCTACTGAACTGCAGGAAAATTAAAACTGGCAAAGGGAATCAGTCTACCTGTATAGCCAAAAAAAACCCTAACAGAATGGGTTGAAACAACAGTAATGCATTACAAGTTCTCTGCAAATTCAGGAGCTGCTCCAACCTCTCTATATTAGTATTTTTCATTTAATGAGTCTATTTGTGGCTGCTACTTTTAAATAATTGCATTTACTTCTCTTTTGGACAGAGGCAATGGTTACCACTGCAGTTACTGGACGTGCACTCCTGAAACATTAAAAGGACCTTGCACAAGGTTTTGCAGCAGTGCAAAACTATGTGGGGAGAATAACCTGCAGAAAATTAAGTCCTGCCCCACAGAAGCGTGCCTAATTTCCCATGGCTGCAGTGAGGGCTTTCGAGGCAGAGGGCTTGTAGCTACAGGCCCTTTTATACATTTTGGTTTGACTGTTTCTTTTCTTTTTTTTTTTTTTTTAGTAAGATAGAGTTAGGGGTGAGAGAGGCAAAGTCTTTTTATTTGAAGAAACTATTAGTATTCCTAAAACTAGAATGGATTATATGAGAGCAGGAGACCTGACTATTTAAACAACTTTGTTTTGATGAATTCACACTGATCTCTATTTGCATTCTCAGGAAAGACTTGATGTTTAGGCATAAGCAAAAGGACCGCATTGCTGCATCCAGCTAGAAGAGATTTACCAAAACTCTGTGTGCTTTTAAAGAGTAGCTTTCTGCTTAGCAATTACTGCTCAGCCCCAGTTTTACGCCAGCAAGGACCGGCTGCGCCCTTTGCCACAGTGGCACATGTCCCTCTTCCTGCATGGATTTTCCCACCACCAAAAGAGAAATTTACCTAAGCCTGGTAATAGTTAAAGAAAAAAAAAAAAAAAACCACCAACCCTCTGCTCAGTGGCACTCCACCAGTAGTTTCTGGGCCAGAACTGAAATAAAGGAAAGTAATTACATGTGCAAACTCAGCCTGTGGAATAGCAAAAGATCTGCTGTTGCAACACTGGAAAACACTATCTCTTTACACAGGTTTTATGGGGCAGTTTAGCGCTGTGCTCCTGTTTGGGTTTTTTGTGTCTCCAGTCTTTCTTTGTCAGCATTTATTTATTTAACTATAAAGTCTCCATTGAGGCTAAGGTTTGTTTACAAGTGGTTCCCAGCCCAGAAAGCAATTAAATGTTAGATTTACTAAAGCTGCGTAAAGTTGCAAGGGTCACAACCATGACACCAGAGCAAACTTGCATGCCCACTATGGATGTCACCACTGCATGTGCTCACCCTTTCGAAGGCATGGCCAGGACATGGCACTGAAAAATGCACTATTTCCTGGAGACAGCCCTGCTGAAGGCAGGTCCTGTTTGTTCATCATAAAACCTGGTCATTAAGCCAATTCATCCCCTGTTAAGTACACTGACCCCAGGTCCAGTCCTGAGCACCTCACTAGACAAACCTCTGTTTGCCTTCAAGATGAAGGAGAAACACACGCACACATGGAAGAGAGTTATAATTTCTTTTTTTTTTCAGCTCTTCCTGAGCCAACCGATCTCTTCATAAAGGCTCGCAACAAACTTGGGACAAAGTAGTGACCACCTACCTTCCACTGCATTTGGTTTTAAGATCATAAAGAAGCACATTCCTGGCATCTGCCTGAGTCTATAATAACTGGAAACTCAGGGGATGTCAGGTCTCCTCTTCCACCTACACAAGATTTACTTTGTGCTGTAAACATATTCAGATATCAGCATTCCTATTCATTTCACAGGTGATTAAAGGAAGAACAGGAACAAACTGCACAGTGAAGGATAGCACAGTCCATTGTCACATTTGCCCCTCAGTGGTGAGGCAGAGGCTGGTTTGCAGAAGGGTTTAGCGGGGTACCCTGGGGCAACTTTGCCTCTCCATGTAGCTACCAACATTACATGTCTAATGTTAGCTGAGTCCTTGATTTATATTTCACTATCCTCCATTGCAAATGATCCAGTTCAGGGGCAATATCTGTAAAGTTTATGGTGGCAAACAAACGAAATCAAAGCAAAGAGCCTCTTTGCCATAGGTAGGTGCGTGGCCCAAACAAAAGGCAGCTGCATTTTGAGGAGCTTTGAGGAAAAATGCAATTTATTCCAAGAAACCATGGGAAATGGTGAGACTGGGCAGGCCAGCACCCCTGCAAGATGCTACGAATGCTCCCACCGAATGCAGGTGCTCAGGTTTGATTCCTTCTCCTTCACCACGCACAGCTATCATACTCTCCTGACATCCCCTGTGCATAAGATTGAAATGAAACTCCACAAAGTCCCTGCCCTGCCATACAAGTTGCGCCAATATAGAGAGACAATCAAGACCCCAAGAATTTGGGAGTTCAGTGATAATGCTCCTTCTGACAACCACATCTTGCCAACATACCTCTCTGTCAAAACAGTGGTACTGCACATTACTGAGCAAATTACCAACTTTATGCTTTAATAGACATGAGTACAGCAACTTGATTAGGGTCCAGCGTTTCATAAGCTCTGTAACGCTGAACTCTTACTTGGGTGCATTTTAATGCTCAACTCTAATGGTGCTCCTCAGTAACTGCCAGTTTTCTTTTCCTAACATCTAAATGTCCTTGTTCCTGAGAAGGAGATGGATGAAAAAAATTAAGAAGTATAGTGAGTGATTTCACATTCAAATAAAAGAGGTGCTGTACTTCAGGAAGTTATAAGCACCGGCAAACAGGAGTTTATAATGAAAATGCCTTTTCAACCATAACTACAGCGTTGCAGTAGTAATGCTATAATACAATAGACTATCCTATTAAATCTAAAGGGTTAGATTTAATAAGACAGTGGTTGTATACTAAATAAATGCCAAATGATTATTAAAAAAATCTTTTTACTGAGGTTTAACAACTGTCTTATATTTGCTGCCTTATTACACCCAAATAAAACAGATGTACGAGAACATGTATTTAAACTATTGCATAAAGCACACAAAAAAAAAGTTACAAATGGATTATTAAAACCTGAAAGGAACCCAGCCTTTGTAAGGTGCAGTTCACACCTCTGGGTTAATGAGGACAAAGTCAGCAGAGTCACTTACCAGATTTCACCAGAAATTGCTGCGTACGCCCACTAATGATGGCCACACAGCAGCTCCGCTTTGCTGAGCAGCGCCCAGTGTCCCCAAATCACAGTGAGGGTTTAGCCCATGTGAGCTGCTACTTCTCTGAGCACATCTCTCTCCTCAGTGGGGCTCTCAAGGAACACGCAGCTTTTACTACTTAAAATCATATTGGTTTGGCAGGTCAATTTGCGTACAATAGCCATTTGGAAGGTAGGAGGTCTCAGGGAGGAAAAGAAGGAGACAAAAAATGTTGTAGAGGCATGCAGAAATTTTAGCAGCTTACCTAAAGCCATTAGGAAGCAAACACCTTAAGAGACAGAAATTATATGCTGCTACTGTACCTAAATCCTTGAGGTCATTTGAGGCTGGGTTTTTAGTTTGTTTATTTATTTGTTTTTAAGTTTCTAAATTCAAGTTTAATCAAGGGGGCCGAGAAAAGAAATTAACCTTAAATTCTATTTCTGGCCAACAAGAGATGGAGGAAACGTAGCAGGCAAGCAAAAATGCATTGCTGACAAATGACTCCATTTATAGTCCAGATTTCGGACACCTTGTCCTTAGTCACCAGTGACATCTAATTTGTCCCTAAAAAAACTAGCCCTTACATCTTTGTTACTTTAGGCTTTAGGTTAAGACATGTGGATGTCCCTCATAAATCTGATCTCCTATAGGGCCTGTCTCTTTCCAGTAGTTTCCCAGTTGAGGAAAAAAAAGCAACAACAAAAACCAAAACCCACCACTACCCTTTCTTTTCCTTCCTGTTCCAAAGACCTCATCAGGAATAAAGAAATTGTCCTAAATTTAGACATGTTAATCCCATGGCATTTGTGTGAAATAGGTTAGCCAGACTGAGAACAAAAGGGGGGAGCAGAAAGCTATAAAAAGCAAATGAAGGAGAGAAAAAAAATATATCTACTGTACTTCACTGGCCAGAATCACTGTGGGTATATACCATACAGGGACATCCGTCAGCACTAATCAATACATGTGGTGTTAGTCATGGATGATAAATTTGAAAGGGATTATAACTGTAAACAGTGATCAATAGAGACTTGCTGGAGGAGACAGAGAGGAAAAAACAACCTTAAAATGTTACACGGTTAATAAAGTAAGGGGTCAGTCTTAAACAAAACTCCAGTGAGACCCACTTATTTCAGAGCTGTTTCTACAAGGAGGAGGAAGGAGGGGGAAAAAAGCCCTACCGATTTTCATAAAGCAATTGCTACTAAAAGGACACATTATTAATTTACGGCATATTTGCTGATCCCTCCGTTTCAAAGTCACATCCTCCATTAATGTTTGGTTGGAGATGTTTTACTGGATATAAGCTGGCATCCCCGAGACCCCCAGAGAGAACCTTGCTTTCCTCCTCATTCTGCCCCCCTTCTTCCCCCCCCTTCCCTACCACTGACTTCACTATGGGCACATGAGTGATCAGAGCATTCACAATGGTGACATTCCCCTCCGCAAACAAATTCATCCAGGGCTTCAAGTAAAAAATGCAGAGAGCCTCTGCTGTTCACCCACAGATGAATGGAACTATCCGTCTTGTCACCAGGGGTCGTAGCAAGAGGTTACTGCGAGTATATACCTTGGCTTCTGTGCTGACGTTTGCAAGCAGCTCCCTTGCAAAAAATAAAATAAAATAAAATAAAAAATCCTGCCATATCAAGCACTTATCCAGTCCCTCTAGAACCCTTCTCAGATCATGTCTTTCCACACCTTTGGAGTCACAGCTCCAGGCTTGACATATATATTTTTTTTCTGCTGACCTTTTAGCGTCCTTTCTGCCACAGTGTGTAAACCATAAGCTGATATATGAAGGCAATTTTTAGTGGTGCCACTTGTATCTGAGTGATTGCACACGCTTTACGTTTCTGGCCTGCCACCCTTCCACCTTTTGAAGATCTCTCTATTTCTTTTAAAGGAACTGCAACAGAGGTGAAAGGAAGTTTAACTGCTTCAAGACTTTGATGGCCCAAGAGCACCTGGTTTGGGTTTTCAAGAAGATACGCTGCAGATTGGCTGACCAGTGCTTATGCTCAAACACTAAATCTTTCTTTTCTTGTATATAGACTTGCAGGGGTTGAAGGAGGGGAGGAGAAAGGCTGTGTAAACCATTTCCCAAAATTTAAGCTGGCAGAGATCAGTGATCACAGCAGGGCAGCTTTGCAAATATGTTACTGATAAGCTCCAAAGATCTGGAGTTGCAGCCGTGGGGACTGCGCCTTACAGGGCATGGGCCTCTGAAGATTTTCATCGCTGGAGCACGGGGATACTCTCTGTGAAGATTTGCAGCAGATGGCTGCGCAGAGTAATTTTTTGTTGCCTCTCTGCCACTCCCTACCCTTGTCGCAGCACTGGCGGTGAATCACTCAGGAGAACACGAAAAACGAGATGGCATCAACCATTCCTTACAGATTTGCAGCACACCAAAATGGTAAACTCCTACACAGCCACAGAGGGCACACACACACACACACACACAAAAGCATTATAATGTTGCAACAGTCCCTTCCTAATTTACTAGTTAAATAGAAAAACAATAGCAATAGAATAGCAAGACAGGCAGGACCACCTCAAGGCCAAGATGACCCTCTTCAGAACCGCTGCTACCTCCTCCAAGGCAGCAGATGCACCAACTTGCAAATGTGGAACCTCAAAACCACACAGCATCCTAAGACAGGGTCACAGTCTCAGGCAAAGGGGACAGTTGTGCTTCAGAGCCTGCAGAGTCCTTGTCACCAGCTACAGCTGCATGAGTCACCTGCAACTACTGAACTCACAAGATCCCAAATCAACAGCAAAACTAGGAAAAGTCCAATTTTGTCCTCACATCTCCTGTTCAAGAAATGGTTACCTGGTGGGAGATGGAACAAGAAGGTTATCTGCCAATGAGACTGTAGAGAAAGTATTTGGGGAGTCTAAGGAAAAGTGTAATTCAGGAGAGATGAGGGAGATTTGCAGGAGGGAAGAAGATGGTGGTGCCACCAAAAGGATGTTGAGACTTTGGGAGGGGAACATAAAGGAAGTGGCGTAAAGAAGTGGAAAGAATGAGTTAATAAGGGATGGAGGAGAGTGCACAGGGTAAAAAAATTAAAGCTGAAAATTGTCATGAGGGAGCAGTGCCAATAGAGCAAACCCAGATCCTTGTCAGAATCACCTGGACACACAGCACCTATAAAGCAGGGAGGTTTGGGTGCAGGATAAAGGTACAGAGTTAATGCCAAAAATCTATTACTTTTTAGCAGCAGAAGCAGAGGACCACATGGCTGCCTTCAAGTTGGGGATGGGAGGTTTCCAACCAAGCGAGTCGCTGCGTAGTTGCCATGGGCACAATTTGTGCTCAAGCTGTGCGCAGAGGCCAGGATTTGGCTTGGAGCCCCTGGGTTAAACATTACCTTTGCAACACACTGCACGGGTGCCTTTCCTGGGCAGGGGGGTGATGGGGCAAAATTCCGAGGCATCACCTGATGGTCACCAGGAGAGACCTCCTTGGGTACCTGTGTGGCACGTTACGTGTGTTACACATACTATAGTAAGGAAGGGAAGAGAAACCACCAGGCAAAGAACTGACAAAAAGCTTTGACTGTCCTCCTTGGGTCTGATCCAAAGTATGCTTTCATCACACAGTCATTGATTTAAGAGTCGGACTGAGCCCTTTCTTCCAATGGGAGCTGGATTCCCAGCTGCCCTTTTTACAAATCCTGGCCTTGGCATAAAGGGAGTATAAATAATTTTCATTTCAAAGAGCGCTGCAATTGTCCTGTATTTTAATGCCAGGACACTGAGAGTAGCCTCTCCTGTGTGACGCTGGGCAACATCACCCATCTCACCTCCAAGGGCCCTCCCTCCCCCTGCGAGGCATCCCCTGGTACAGACTGGGTTAGCAAAGGGGCAAAGCCCTAGGGGCCAGGCAGGCATAAAGCTGCGGTTTCTGCACAAGGTTGTAGACTCGCACTAGTGGTCTAGTGACCCTGATGATATTGATGACAATTAGTAGACAGAGATTAAAATGGAAATGAGGGAAGGATTCGTCTGTCACTTTATCCATCAGCTGTAGCTTGCCCCAGGCAACAGACACACACTGGGCTTTTTGTTTTGTTGTTATTCCCTTGTTCAGCTCAGTTAGTTTCAGCGGTTTGCTTAGTTATTACTAAATTTTTCTTAAAACTGCTATAAAAAGGAGTTTTTGTTAAATATGCACTACTGAAAACTCACAGCACTGAGCGTGCAAACCATCCCGGGATGTGTCTGCTCTTGCTGCCTCCCTGATGCTGGGGGTGATGAAGGGCTCTGCTTTCTTCTTCCTATTTCAGTAGCTTCTGTTTCTTTTGTTATTTTAATACTTAGGAAAGCAATTGAATTGCTAGGGCTAGTGCCTGAAGGTCTCTGTTTAACTACAGACCCACTAACAGCAAAGGAAATGGCAGTACTAAGTTATTACATGGCTGTGATGTTCAGCCTGGATGTAAGGAGACAGGGAGAAGGAGGTGAGGTTACATGTCCCCTTGGTGAATCCTGTCCCATCCACCCTTCTTCTCACAAGATTGTAAATTGCCATTTCCTGTGACCAGGGGACACATCCTCTGAATTTTTCCTGAAATTAATTTCTAAATCTGATGACAACTCACATGTTCATCTTGTGGAACACAGGGAGGTTTTGTTTAATCCTAAAATGTCATAACTTGGGGGAGAGTGAATTCTTGTGCAGCTATTAGAAAATTCTGGTTCACAACCACTAAACAGTTTTTGTTCAGTAGTCCACTCAAAAGGCTAGGAAAAAAAAAAAATCTTCCGTTTGGGTTTGGAGTGGCATTAAAACGTGCTCCTGAAGCTCTTACATGGTCTGTAACACGGTGCTGTCTTCCATCCCACTTCCAACACTTCCATCCCACTTTCTTGTCCTCTCTTGTTGCTCCCCAGTGAGTTTATATCTCCCAGGATGCACCTTTGCTACTTCTACTGACAACACCCCACTCCAATGTTGTGTATACCCCATATGCGATAACGAGCAACTACACAGACAGACAGCCACCCTCCCCCTGAAAAAAAGCAGATTCAGTATTCATAAAGTATTAGAGAGCAGGCTTACATCTGCCACGGTCTTTTCATGGCTTCTGCTGTCACCAGCTCTGCTGATTTGCTCCCGGGAAAAGCCTGGGCACAGGCACGGCAGGAGCCAGGCAGCAGAGCTCGGGTCCCCCCCGCCACCACTGCCAGTGCAGCCCACACTCCAGGTCCCCAAGGGATGGAGGCAAATAAATAAAAGAGATGCCTCTGCTGCCATCAGGGCACTGGCACCGAGAAAGCTCCTTCCACTTAACGCAGTCAGCAGCGATTAAGGACTCATTCTTTAAGCTTAAAAAGACCATGCTTTGGCCCTGATCCTGCAATGAGATGAATGAATGGTTGTCATTCACGCAATTTCACTGTGGATTTAAAAAAAAAATTGTTGGAAATCTGCGATTTCCCAATGGGAATGCAATCGCTGTTATAGATTGAAATCTTGCTGGAAAGAGGGCCTGGTCTATGGTAACCCACCATGCAGCAGGTATTCTGATACACCACAAGAGAAGTAGGAATGATTTCTACCTCCATCCCCACATTTCCCAGTTGGGACTAAACCTGAACAACCTGATTTATTACACCTGCTTTTCACGTGGTTAGCTGCAAATGTTTCTCAGGTTTCTACTGCTGTTGATGGACTACTGACTAATCAAAAAGTCAGGAGTACAAATTTGCAGTACTGGCTGCTAGCCAGTTTGCCCATAAAAGGTTTCCAAATGGTCACTGAGCCCTTAACCCTGATGAAAACAGCAACAAAGACACTGCCCC
The DNA here is from genome assembly GCF_929443795.1 of Astur gentilis. Lineage (NCBI taxonomy): Eukaryota > Metazoa > Chordata > Aves > Accipitriformes > Accipitridae > Astur > Astur gentilis. The sequence goes on from NC_064884.1 coordinate 12,637,136, forward strand.
AAGCTCCTGCTCCTGCTACGCTCTCTCTCTCACTTTGTTACATGCAAACATCATTGCTTTTTTTAAAAGAGCACAATTCCAGAACCTGCAGTGGAGAGGCCTTTCTACTCATTAAAAGCTACATGTGGGTGTGAATTATTTTATAGCCTCCTCAGAAATTATCAGACCACCTCAGAAAATGATTAGTTTTCACATAAGGTGCCAGATCCTCTGGTCCATTTAGGCTGCTTTATGCCACTTTGATGGCTCAGCTCAGCCCTAAATAAAACAGGCTTAATTATCCTTAGGATTTCTCCTGCCTTGGGAAATCTCCAGGTAATGTGGAAATGCCACAGGGACTCCTACACCACCACAGCTATTAGCAGCAGAGTGCAGTGGCGGGGATATCCCCACGCCCCATTGATTTCCTGCTGCTGTGGCTGTGGGCATCTGGCACAGATGAGGGCCACCCTCGGGCTAATGCTATTTATGCCAAGGAAAGGCCTGGGAGCGGGATGGCCCCAGGACTACTGCTTGAAAATAACCTCGCGAGTCCGAGTCTAAATCAAACATGAAATAGGTACAGCTTGGTTGGTATGCCCTACTCCGAAAGTCCCCAGCTAATGGGAGGAAAGGGGCTCCTCGGTTTGGAAAACTTCTTCAGTAGTTTTCCAAAGCCCTCACTGTTGCAGGAATACAAGTGACACAGAGATATACACAGCCTCTGAATATGCATGTCTTCTCAGAAAAAGAGCCTTGCCTGCCATTGCCACCCTGAATAGTCCCACTCTAGAAAGCATGCCAAGCCAGGGTGCTACTCTTAAACAGAGGCTACATGGGAGGACTGTCCTGGCCCAATGAGCTACTCAGCAGATGCCCTGCAAACACAGCAGAGAAAAACAGGGTCTTTCAGGGTGAATTTCAGCTCATCCTATAGAAGGTGCTTAGACACGGCCAGGGGAAACACCTTCACACACAGAAGTGGGTGACCAGCTCACAGGTTTATGCTGGAGTTACTGATGTCTTCTCATACACTACTACCTCATGGGTAGTTGGGGCAGGATGGGTGGATTTGCAGATCTGTCTCCTGCGTATGTAGCAAAGACACAGAAAGAGAGAGGCTGGACTTACATGGGGTCACTGAACACAGCACACAGAATGGGGCCAGGTCTCTTCAGCAGAAATCCACAGCCTCTTCCCAGCACATACCCCAAGTAGTTCACAAAGCCAAGACAGGGTTATTTGGGAGCTCACGTTTCAGTTGCCTTTGTCTGTCTGCCTTCCTGAATCTGCAAACACCACTGCTGTAGAGCAGATCTGTGTCACATTCGGAAAGCCAGAATTTCTGCATCACGCTCAAATTTTGACAAAACTGATGGGCAAGCTCCCCTCGCACTAGAGAAAGTTTCTTATGCACCATGGGCGAGTGGGCGAGGGAATTTGTTGAGACCTGTCGTAGCACCAACAAGAACTAAAAAATCTTGCAGCAGCTAGTGCCATCTGAGCCTGTCAAATTCCACTGCAAACAATATGTCACTTTGCTGGGGAGGCGGCGAACAATCTGAGGGTGAGAAAAAGGGACGTCTGAAGTATCCAAAAAACTCACTCCAAAGGTTTTAAAAAAGAAGAGAGCCCATCCATGCACGCGCACATGCACGCACACACACGCATGTGGTGCCTCTGGCCAACACGCATTCGCTTGAGAACTAGAGCTTCCAGATTTTCATCAGTCAGTTTTTAAAGTATTATCAAGCCTCCCCAGTTCTAGTAGAGAAGGATAATGTCAATTTTGGCACACCTTTCTTAAATTCATGGCCAGAGAACCCAAATGCTGATGGAAGTAGGCAGGCTGCAAAGCTGCCTACCTTTCTGCCAATGTTCAGGGATAACAGCCTTCAAAAGGACCAAACCTTTTTCTGACCAAACAGTGGTTACCTGGGCTCTGAATTGTACACCGGCAGAAGTGATGTAATTTGCTTTGCGCCCTCCGGGGGATTTGGAGAATCTCAAAGCAGTCGAGTACAGGGAGAAACTGGAACGTCAGAGTATGTGCTAATGGCCCCATGCTCAGGGGCATTTTCCTCTTCTTTCAAACTCTTTCTCTCCCGGTGCCACACACGTCTTCCACATTTCTTTGCTGCCCCACCATACGCTGTATTCCCCAAAAGCTAAAGCTCATGAGCTGTAAACCTGCTCCTGTGGAGGTGCCCAAGAATGACTCCAGGGCTGTGGAGGAGAGCAGGGAAGCCCTGTTCCACCGGCCTCTCACCAAGGGTTTATTAGCCAGCATGATTTCCAAAGGGTCTTCAACTTTTTCCAGGCTGAGTGTTAATGGTGTTCCATTAACTGGGTTTTAATATCTCAATGCTTTTCACTACATTATAGCCTTGCAAAAGCTACCGTGATAAAGGATAAATTTTGGAACATATTTGCAAGAAACACAAAGCTGACAGTTCCCATCTGCATTATGATTTGGCCCTTCCAGCAAAGGAAAATCCACAGGCAAGGGAATACGACTTTTGATTTAAGTGCAGTGCTTCATATAAAATTTAGGGGAAGAAGGGCAATACCCTTCCCATGATATCTGTTAACATTGTCTCTAGGAAGGAAGAGGCAAGCAACACAATCATACAACAGTAGTGCCAAAGTGAGTGAGAAATATCCTGGAAAACACACATTGAATTAAAACCTGAAAGTCTAAGAAGAAAACAAAAAATTAGAAACCTGTGGCCATTGAAAAACAGAACAGAAACAAAACAGATCAACAACTCACAGAGCAAAACAGCATACAAATTAGAACAATCAATATGAATAACAAGAAAACCAAAGCTACGGATCAAAATCTAAAGCACACTTGCTAAGTCTAAAATAACCACATTTCTCTCTGAAATGCAAGGCCAAAGCTGCTTCTTAAGGACAAATCATTGATGCTAATTACCTGCACACGTTTGGAGAGCAAAAGCAGAGCCTCAAGTTCTTTTAAAGGAGATGGATGTTGGAAAAAGACATCCTTTCTTTGGTGTGCTAAAAGGGCTTTTCTCCTTCCCCCTCCCCCAGCAATTGTTTCATAACCCCAAATAGAGTCAAAACACCTCCCAACTCCCCAGCAAAATAACCACGTTGTAGTACTGACTTCTCAGAATAAACTCACTTAAAAATTACACGTTTGAAAATTATAAGAAACCTCCTGAAAACATTCAGCTAATGAAACCAAACCTTTTGCTATGAACACTGTATGTCTGAGCAAACCACATCTTCCTAGCCCATAACAAGATTCCCAATTTCTCAGATAAGCACAAAACCTTCTTCTGTGTCACCTATTTTAGTTGCAGGAGCGCCTCTCCTCCCTTGTCAGGTACCATCTCACAGCCCCGTGGAGTCTTGTTAACTTTCTACCTTTTGTGCTTCTTGCTGTTCAAAGATTTCTAAAACCGCACACAAGAAAGAATTGAAGGGAAACTTGTCAAGGCCGATCGGTCTAAAGTTGGACCTATCAACTGTGATTTGCTTTAGGAACAAACACAAGCAATAGCCTCTTGCCCCTTTTCTCTGACTGTCAGCAAAGAAAGGGGAATCTCTGAAAACGATCTAAACCCTATTTTCCCAAGCACCAGTTAGCCCAAAACCAACTACATCGAACCTTCAATTTAATACCCTCCCAAATTACTATATTTTTCCTTGTTTCATATAAATCTGATTTGTCCAGGTATATTTCAGGTTTTCACAAGTTGATTTAGGTATGGTTTAAAAGAAATACGATCCTCTGCCATTTTGAAGGGATGGATATTTTTATACTGAAATATATTCTCCGCAGCACAGGTCCAAACGCAATCATCACTTCGAAAGAGAAAGCAATGTGTATGCCAGAGGAGGAGAGGCGTGTACCTGGCTTCACAGCATCTGTGAGCAGCACCCTGAGAATAAAACGGTGACTGGCCCCTGGGACTTCCTTGCCGGTGGTATGCGTGCCCCTGGCTGCTGCAAGAGCTCCCTTAGCAAAGGCATTATTGGTCACACCTCTTTCTGCTGAGCCTAACCCTGGAGGCTTTGCCTGCAGGCATCACTGATGCAGACAAAGATGAAAAAAATATATAGGTAGGGACACACACACACACACAAAATAAAAATAAAAAAAAAAAAGATGAAAAGAAAAAAAAAAAAGAGAGAGAAGTGAATACACAGAAAAAAGCATAGAACACCTGGAGACTGGCCATGCCTCAGGAGGCCAGTGGGTGCCCCAGCCATCCAGCTGAAGGTCAGCAATTTTCATGTCACCTTGTCAAGTGCCTACTGGAAAGGCAGGCAATGCAGAAAGGAAACCTATTAGGAAATAGGATGATGCCAAGCAGTTCTCTTTTTCTCTATTTTTAATATGCCCTTACTATTATGCTGGCATTAAAAGGAGCACATGCACCACAACTGCATGTAAAGCCCGAACTCTGCAGCTCCCATGCATCTGTTGGATAACCTCAGCCTAAAAAGCATATAAACAACTCGAAGCCAGGTGAGGAGAAAAGCTTCCCTAATGCTCGTCTGATCCATACCATTTCACAGTTTACAAGAAGCCTGGTCAAAAAGGCAGAGCTCAGCATTAGAAAGATGCAAGCCTGAGCTCACCACTGGGGGGGCGGGGCACCACAGTCCTTCACCAGGGACCTATTTGACTGGTGGTACCCACACAAACAGACACCTAATGGAGATATAGCTGTTTTAACGACGACATTAAACAAAGCACATTTAGAGTTAACTTGGCCTTTTCTATGTATTTGTCACCTGTCTCATCCCTCTTTAGGCTGTTGTAGCTGGACAGCTCAATTTACCACTTGAAGAGAGCTCTTAGGAAGTCATCGTGCCAGGCTAACTGTTGGAGAATGGTATTTCAAAGGGACAGATGCAGAATCATTTTTCCTCAACATTCATACAGTGAGTAACTTTGTAAGGGCCACTTCAGTTTGATATTGCAAGCTCCATGTCTCCTCCTGCCTCAGGAGCTGTAAACAGGGGTACTTCAGAGGCTACAGTGAAGGCTCCAGCACTTCTAGGTTAAAAATCTCTGTGAGTCATATGCCTGATCCTGCTGATTGTTTTGTCTCTGCTTTGGCCATAGGACAGGGTTTGGGGACCTTCAGACACGCCAGGTAAGAGATGCCTGTTTTTTGGTTTCTTGTGTGAGGAGCTCCTGTCTCAAATCTTTGAGTCTTTTTCATCGGTCAGACTTGATTTACCCATCACTGGCGGGCTGCAGGCTGGCACTAAGCAGCTCCCCTTAATCTATCCATCAGTTGCCAGGCAAACTCTGGAGCAGGCAAAGAGAACCAGCAAACAGTAATTTCAGAGCAAGTTTGAAGAAGGCATCTGAGAAACTTCCATTTTCAGAGGACATCAAGGCAGTGCTGGCTGGCAGCCAGGTGCAGGTGGCTCTGAGCTGCAGTGGAGGGGCTCTGTTTTCTCATCTTCTGAAAAGATTTCTTCAGAATGATGTGCAAGTGGTAATGAGGCTAAAAGAAACAAAGCTGTGGTTTGGAAGTACAATCACACATGCAATGAAGAATAAAGTATAGCAGTTTTGAACAATCTTCCTTAGGAAGCATAGCTACTCCCTGTGGGAAAGAATGAAAGTGGCCACACAGGGACTAGACAAGGCAGCAAATTGGGGAAATACTTAACCACTGATTTGGAAGTTCATATGAAGGACCTAGAGGAGATTGTAGGGACAGACAGTGAGTGCATCCCTGTCAAGGAAGTTGTAGAAAATATCTCTGCAGAGGCAGTCGGTCAAATTGAGCAGGAGCAAGGGTATATATACAATCTATAAGGCTCCTCCTGACCTATGAACAGAAAAGGTCAGAAAATTCTGCATATGTAATCACTGTCTAGGTAAATGGTGTGAGGGTTTCGGTTGTAGTTCAAAATGGTTGTTGAGAACAAAATTACAAAAGCATCCCCTTACACAAAGGGATGAAATTATTTAATTGCTTATACACTTCTGCTAGAAGTCGGATAATAAACAAGAGGAATTATGCTGACTTAGCATAAATTTGACTTGGTTCATATTACTGGGAAAATTCACATGATCAGAATGTAAAAATGAATAGTTGCAACCCAACTCAGAGGGCTCAAGTGGGCAAAAAAGAATGGGTGTAGTATATTGTCCCAAAATCTCATGACCTCTGCAAGTCTGTGCAAATCAGACATAAAAGATTTCAACTGCCAGTAGATCTACGTTCTTACAAATAAACTAGAAGGCAGTGAGCTATTTGGTGCCTGCTACACACCACCAAAACACCATAAAAAACCAAGATGACCAGCTTCTTTAAAGACTTATTTATCATGTGTTGGTAAAAAAAGCTGTGTTAACATATGGGACTTCAATCTGAATGGCATATGCTGGTGTTCTCAGGCTACCAGCACTCAAAAGTCCTCAGAATTTTAAAAATTACAGGCAGCCAATTTCCTAACTCAACCCAGCTTGGGGTAGATTGCCTAATGACAGATACAGAGGAACTGATCCCAGATGTAAAAATTCATGGTTTCTCGAATGCCAGTGGTCATGACTTGATCACATTTGTTGTCAACATATAGAATCGAGTCCGAAGTAATGTATGTCTTTATGGGGGCTCTAGTATATAAATTCACAAAAACTGTTGTTGAAAAAAATTCATTTTCACAATGCTGAAATAATTATGAGCAATATCAGCTACAGAGGAACCTTTTCACGGTAATCAGAAAAGTCTTAAGAATACATTCTTAGATTTCAAAGGCCGCAATTCCACAAGCAAGAAAGAAACTGACAGTATTTAAAAATTACTTTTAGTGTAAAAGTAGACATAGAACAAAACCACATTTATTTCAACACAAAGAACTAATGATATAAAGGAAAACTGATAATAACAATTATAAACCAAAAGCTAGTAACTGTAGAAAATTGACAAAGGGAGTCAGAAAGGGAAAAAAAGAGAAATCAAGGAGGAAAGGATATCTGGGACTTTTAAAAGCATATTGAGAACAAAAATGTTGTCATCTGTTACTGGAGGAAAATAGTAAAAATGTAATAATAATGAGGAAAATATATAAGAATTCAATGAATACCTGTCTTCCATATTTGGGAAATAGATTTTACATGCATATTGTCTAAAAATAATGAATCGCACTGAATCTCAGCAATGACTCAAATGCATTTAAAACAGCAGCTAGGAAAGAGAGATATTTTGAAGTCTGTCAGTTGGAAAATGTGCATCAAGAGTTTTCAAAGAACGGGCATGGAAGCTCTCCACCCGGCAAGGACTTGATAGGATTTAACAGTAATCCAGAGGACCAAAGCAAAGTAACATTTCTCCAAAATTTAAAACATGCAGATGGGGTCCTCCAGGTACTGTAAGGACTGTCAGTCTGATCTTGGGTAAGGTAATGGGACAGTTAATCCAAGAATTATGTATTACAATACAAAAAGATCAAATACAAATAGCTTCCAGCAGTGCAGGTTTACAGGAAATAGATTTCATCGGGGTTTTTTTGGTTTTTTTACTGAGATTGCACATCAGGTTAATAAGGGTGATAATGTTGGTATGCTGCACTTAGATTTTTGTAAGGCACACTGCTTTGACTTGGTAGGTAGAATGATATAAACTAAACAAGGCACAGATTAAAATGAATTAAAAGTGTCACTTTAGTTTTAAAAATGTAACTGTGAATAGAAGTCTGAAAATTGAGCAGGAATAGTTTTAACTGGGCCAGCAGCACCAGTCCTTAGTCTTATGCTATTTAACATTTTAAATCAATGATTGGGAAAAAAAAAAAAAAAAAAAAAAACAAAAAACAAACCAAACCAAACAACCAAAAACAAACCCCAACAACAACAAAAAAAAACCAACAAAAAAAAACAAAAAAAAACCCCCAAAAAACAGAATAAAATCATTATTAATAAAGTCTGCAGGTAACAGGGACACTGCAGGAAAGCTAGATCAAAGAGCACACAAAGCACTCCGAACCATTTGGCAAACTGTAAAACAAACAATATGCAGCTCAACAAAACACTGTCATCCAGCCAGGAACGAAGAGTACCAACCACACCGTAAGACCACCACCTCTATCCTGAGCAACGCCAAAATGATGGTTATTATCAGCTGATCATAAAATATCATAAAATCTCCCTGCAGCCTGGTAGCCACAAAGCCCAGGGCAGACCTCGGATAAACAGAGAGGAGTTTCAAGGAAGAATAGAAAGGTTATCCTGCCTGTGCCTTTGGCAAAGGTGCAACTGCTACAGGAATACACGGACGGCCCCGAAGGCAAAAGTTCAAGCTGGCAATTGGTTAATTGTAAAGGACTCAAAGAGGAACAAGAATGGTGAAAGCACTAGAAAACGTGCCTTATCATGAACAATTCACACACGTCCGTCCCTACAGCTTATCAAACAAAAGGTGATGGAGGGTCTTAATCACAGTTTATGGTGACACAGGTCACAAAAAAATAAATACAATGGGACACTTCTCTCCGGGAGACAAAGTTGTCAGAAGATCCAATGCTGGAAGCTGAAGCCAGAGGAAGTGCAACTTTGGCAGAGTTAATTTATCATTGAAACTATTTAACGAAGGGATTGTGGTGCATTTTACAGCACAGGAAAATCTTAAAACCTGCAATTAATTTGCATTTCTAAAAGATACAAAGTACTTGAAATGGGATAAATGCACTGAAAGACTTCTGACACGTCTCTATCTCTTTCCATGGTCGATGATTCATATCTCCTAACTTTTTTCTGGAGCCTTCCCCATGTTTCACGCATAATGTTTGCCAGAATATTTAGCTCCTCCCTCTCTATTTTACTTACCACCTTCCTCTCACCTAAAAGCTGCAAAACATATTTATTTGGTTGCTGTCACATAGACTACCATTTATTTCACATGCCTGCAGCACTGATTTTCAGAGGCAGATTTCACTTATTTCTTTTCTTCAGAATAAATGGTGAGAAATGGCTAATTTGCTACATCACAACATTTTAGAAGGTGAAGATGATGGAAGAAAACCCACCAGCTGTCTTGAAAGTTAGGGTATAAATCCATTCTTCTAATTATTAAGGGGTATGTTTAAACACCAGGAAAGGAAGTACAGCAGTACTTAAATTTAAGCACATACATATATTTTAGCAAGATCAGGGATTACAGATTTGGGGGGGGGGGGGGCGGGGGGAGCGGTTACCACTCTTAATTACAACAAGCCATAATTTCCCAATTCAATTTAAAAAAAAAAAACACCACCACACACACACAAAACCAAAAACAAAACCCAAAAAAACCCCAGCTAATATCTATTTTGCATACATGTAACGAAACAGCCTTTTGCAGCTATCTTCCAGAAAATGGAAAATAATCCATTTTTCCCTTTTCCCCACATTCCGTCGATATTTTGTGCCAGACTCAAACTGACAGAATTTGTCAGCTACCAACTGGAGATGCTACCAGTTTCCAAATCAGGCATTACGTGGGCCAACCAGTGGTCTGAAACCTACTGTAAACAGCCCCTAAGCAAGTAACCAATATGGTAATTTGGGGAAGTGATTTAATATATTGGCTTCCGGTAGCAAGTTAGACCCCAGGCAAGGAAACACACTTAGAGGGAATTCAGCGTGACACCGAAATCAGGATGGTCGAGAGCAGTCCCCTCTCCGGGGAAGGAAAACCAGCAGCACAGAAGTGTCACTTCAAGCTTGAACAAGTTTCTACCAGCAGAACTTGTCAGGACACTGTCAGGCAGGAGCTGACAGCCATAAATCAGTATACCTCCAGACGAACTGCCGAGCACGCTTGCTTTATAGGGAGAGGTTCTCCCAGTGACAACAGCCATCTAACGCTCCCTTACCCTAATAACTGCATAATGAAAATAAATCTGAGTAAGTACTCAGGAATGCCCTTTTCCCCCACGTTGTTACACTGAGCTGGAGTAATGCCAGGTTAGGGGGTTTAGTTGTTGTTGTTGTTCTAAAAAGGTTTTGCTCCACAACCAATTTTGTTTCGTTAAAACAAACAGAGAGGCACTTGCTATTGATCCCCCTATTAAATAGTCCTAGTAAACATTTTGACTAGCTCTGCAAACTTAATACAGATGTTCGTTCTGCACAGATCACTACCGACAGCTGATACAGGGAGTTAATGCGTATCCGTGGCGGGGGAAGACAGCAGTACAGACGAAACTCAAAAGAGAGGGAGCTGCAAAAATAAACAGCTTTCTGGCAGGTAAGTGTTGGCCTGTGCAAATATAATACCAATGCTCTCAGGCATGCGTGTGTGCCTTCATGCCATGAGTGTGAGGGGAGGGGGGCAGATTTCCACGTCTGTACATAGCTGCTGCACGGAGCAGCATTAAGCAGAAGAAAGCCCCTCAGCATGCGTTTGCCTACGACTGCCCTGATAAAAGGAGCTCTATACAAGGGACTAAATGTGTCAGGGCTCTGTTCAGCAGAAATTCAATTTCTGGAGGTGCCAGGAGCAGAGGATCCACAGGAGTCCATGCTTTGGCAACAAAAGAGGCTAAACCTGATTCACGAGATAAAATAAAATAACATAAAAAATAAAAAAGGGCCTCTGTTTGCTCCCAAAGGTGTCTCACACCTGGTGTCGGTGCCGGGCGGCCGCAGCAAACCAGCCTCCCTCCGCCTGTTGTTACACCGAAGTCACCCTCCGCCCAAGGCAATGTTATCGGAGCTGAACTGATCGGCTTTTGGTGAAAAAAGCTGAATTTGCAAATTCGCTTTGGAAGCGGTTTTATTCCTCAGCGCACCATCTGCAGCAGGTGCTACCTGAGGAAGCCGCCTCACTTCACCACCACAGCTTCATTGCACCTGAGGGGGGAGGGAGATGGCAGCAGCACCCAGGCGAGGCGGGGAGCCCACCTGTGGGGGCTTGATTCTCCCAGAAGCCGCCCTTTTTCCTCGATGGCTCGTCAAATAAATGGAACGAACAATCTCCCACCCACAAAGTTACCTGTGGCCGTACCGGCTGTGGGTGCCCAGGCGTCGGCCGTGCTGTTGGCCGCACTGTGAGGTGAGGCCGGAGTTGCTCCACTCTGGGCACGGCCGGTTCCAGCCGGTTCCAATGGCTGCACTGCCAGGCAGTGCCCAGCCCCTCAGCCACGCCAGAGGCACCTCAGGAGAAGGGGGTAAATGGCACCCGGCAGTGAGGCATGAGGGGAAAAAGCATGAGGAGCGGCCCCGCGAGCCCTGAAGGGAGAGGAAGAGGAGATGGTGGTGGTGGTGCTCCAAACTTGGGGCAGAAGCCACCATGGTAGGGCACAGGGAAGGTGTGTGGCAGAAGGAGTGGCAGAGAGGGCCTGTTGTGGACTGACTGCAGCCCCCTGTTCCATTCCCCCTGAGCCATTCGGGGCAGAGGAGCAGTCAAAAGTGAAGGGGTGAAGTTGAGCCTGGGAGAAAACAGGGGTTTGGGGAAGGAAGGTGGTGTTTTAATTGGCCTTTGTCTCCCACTATCCAAACCATCGCAATCGGCAATAAAAGCATTTTCCCCAAGTCGAGTCTGTTTTGCCCGTGATGTTAATTGGTAAGGCATCTTCCTGTCCAACAGGCTTTTCTGCCTTATTTTCTCCCCCCTGTCCTGCTGAGGAGGGGGAGGGAGTGAGAGAGTGTCTGGGTGGGCCCTGCCAGCCCGCAGATGTTGGCATACAACTGCTTACCAGAGGTTAGGATCAGCAAGCTATGGCATCACTGTCAAGGACAGACAGATTTTGAAAGACCCACTGCAGTAGCACCCAGAGGACAACTGGAAAAGGATTGAAAATGACAGCTGAAAAATTGGGGGGCCCTGTGAGAGCCAGAGGACACACTCCCAGCTCCCACTGAGCTTCACCCTTGGCTGGAGCCAGGAGCCCCATCTCACAGAAGCAAGATGACCATTCAGCTGCCCGAGATCCTCTCGCCTCTGAGAGGATCAGCACCTCCAGGGTCTGGGTATTACTTGTTGGTACGCTTGGACCAGAACTGGGGAAAGGAAAATACAGTCTACCATACCTCTTAGGCTAGGGCTCAAGCACCCTTCCCAAAGAAACCTTATGTTAGTTTCTTTGAGCTAATCAGACCTCCACACACAGAGACCAAGAAATTTAAATGGGGAATAATAAATAGGAAGTGATGAAAAGTAAACACTTGAAAAATAACTTTCCATGTGCACGTTCTTGCTAAGATTCATAAAACTTTCTGAACGTACAAATATTTGTACAAATAACCGAAGATTATCTCAAATAGCAGAGCTGGTTAAAATAGCCTTGCAAAGAAGTGAAGAGCAAAGCCCTGCTCACTCATGAATATATTTATGCATTTGTTTATTAATATGCAGTCAGCTTTAAACCCTACCCAGCAGGGGAGAGACTATGTACCTTATGCCTATGGGCCTCGTAATGCTTCCAGTGGGGATGGAAAAACTTCAAAAAAAGTTTGGCACTCAGATGCAGTTTCTCTGCTTATCTGCTGCTAATCCAAACTCTCCCAACATATCAAAAACGTTGAACCGGGCAGGAAACCACATGAGAACAGGTTTTCCTACAGGATTTCTGGCATTTCTACATTAGATTCCAGATGGAAACACCCATGAGAACAGCTTCTATCCTGGTATTTTTGGCACATTCAGTTCCAATTCTATCCGGAAACCTGAACTGGGAGGGGAAAGAAAAAAAAAAAAAGAAAAAAAACCCCAACAAAACAAAACAAAAAGCATCAACCGTTCGCCCCAGTATTCCAGAACCTGAAGAAAGGTTTATCATTTGAGCTGGGTTTTAATATTAGGAAGCAGGAGACAATGTTCTTTGTTTTCTTTTCAGTGGTACATCTGTCCTTACTCCCAGTTTCACACATCCCCAAAAAGAAATACCAGAGTGTTCGACTAGCAAAACTAGAAATTACCATCTACCTCAAAATAAGCATGGAAGCTACCCCCAAAAAATTTGGGCTCCACCCAAATTACTTTCCTCCTTTCTATGCACAAGTGAATGTCAGATACCAAAAAATAAAGGCATTCATTGAAACTTTGGAAATAAGCGATTTCAAAGGGGTTATACATGTCTACACCTGAAATCGGGCTTTTTGCCAGAGTGGATTTCTCTAAAAGGTGAATGAATTCAGCACATTTCCTGCAGTCCATTTTTGTTCATTTATCCAGCTTTGCCACTCTCTCTAGATTGACACCCACTTCCAAAGAAAATAACTTCAGCAATAATAACTTTGAGCAACAACTTTCCAAAATTATATTCAGACCCACTCGGTGATTTTTCTTGTAAAGGGGTTATTTAATATCAGCCTTTTCCTTATTTCTTTATTGTCATTGAAAGTGTATGTATTTTGTTCTTGACACTGTCCGATTCTTTCTCTCTGACCTCACAGCCCTGCCCCTTGCTTTTTTTACTGCTGCCCACACTGGGAGAAAAGTGAAAGAACATTCAAGACTGACATCAGTTAGTTCATTAGCAGCTCACCTCAATATCCTAACCCTTCTATCATTTTAAGATGAATGCTACGTAAATCTACCACTAAAGAACTGAAGGAAAAAAAAACCTGCTGCTTTGACTCAGAGCCCATTTCAAGCTACGTCCAGAGGTCTCAAAAACCCAAAATGATCCAAAATCTCTTTTCTTAAAGCCCTGTGGATACATGCTTATGTACTGCCAAATTCTGCCACCTTTGTACCTTACTCCGTGAATAATGCTACTGAAGAAGGTGGGACTCTTCAATAAGGAAGAAGGAAACAGCACCAGGCCCTCCCTTCTTGCTCCCCAGCCATTGACTGCTGTGAGCTGGAAATGGTACCTTTGACCCCCTCTTGAAGTACAGAGAATTTGCTTGTGTTTAAACTCTTTTTTTTTCCCCTGAAGAAATGCTGCCGCATCTACTCACATGTACATCAGTTCCCTCTACTGGCAGCATTAATTAAACTATTCCTTTAATTCACCAGGTAGATTGTGGGTTTGGAAAGGAAGATGTGCTCAGTCTGGTGGGAATATGTTGGGCCGTTACTTGTAGGGTGTTATGCTCTTACACGTTACAGAAGAAACATTAGTACACTGGTTCTTACTAGCGTACTAGTTCTCCTCTCTAGGTTTCTAAAACTCACTTTCCATGCTACGGTCCAGGGCAGATACTTAACATTACCTTAACATATTTTTGTCCTTAACTGCGGCAGTAAGTGGGAACCTGAAGAGCAATGACTCCTGAAGCAGCTCAGGCAAACACATGCTGCATCAACCCTTGAGCTCTCCATTTTGTGGCTGGGGTGGGCATACAGCCTCTCCTCAACCACAGCATCCCCTCCTAAGGGGCCAGATGGTCCATCAGGCTCTGTTTAAACCTTCATGTACCCAGAGGCTACTCTAAAGCAATGCTGTTTCAAAATGTGCTTAAAATAATTTGGCCATTCTTCTACCTTTTTCTTTTTCTTTTTTTTTTTTCCTCTAGTTAAATAGATTGATTTTGTCCTGCCACAGGTAATGCTTTCCTCCTGTGATATCAGGCCAGAGGAAGAACTTATTCGCTATATTTGGGTGCTTGAGGAAAACACAGAATGAAAGAGAACCACTTGTCATTTAAAACAAACAAACAAAAGAGAAAAAACAAAACAAACAAAAAACAAAACCAAAAAACAACAACAACAACAACAACCACCACCCCCCCCCCCCAAAAAAAAAAACAAAAAACCAAACCAAAACAACAAGAACATCTGCCCCAAAGAGAACAAGATAAAAGATTTTCCCTTTGGACCCAAGCTGCCAGTATTTAGCAAAACCAGCAAAAGTCTTTCAATTTTCTAAGCAAATGGTGGGTAGTACTATTTCATAGCATGCTGCAGTTTTTCCAGTAGTTTCAACAGTTATGTTTGGGATTTAAAACCATTGCTTAAAATCTCCACTTAGGACCAAACCAAATAAACCTGCATGGGTATAGTGACCAGTAAAACCATTCCTGGAAATGGAGCTTTTCTAGTGCAAGTAGAAGTGGAAAGACAATATAGACATTGGTAGGAAAAATAACAACAGCCTTATACACCTGAATTTGCATATGCAAATGTTGGGGCATAAAGTTAAAGGCCTATTCCATACCTCAGTTTAAATATGCCTCTTACTTCCAACTGGCATGGATAAGATGCCCTCAACGCACACTTGGTTTCTTGGAATTTTCAAAATGTGTCTTTACTGGGGATTTTCTTTTCTTTTTTTAATCTAGGTTGTATTTCTAAAAGAGATTGTACAAAAATGTTGTATTTGACCCTGCTGTTCTGATTAAATGCATTACAGGACCTGCAGTCATATTTAGAGGAGAAAAAAACATTCTTGCTCACACTGCTGCATGAGTTCCTGTTTGAGGAATAAAATTGTTTATTTCTGATTCTTCCAGGAGCTTTTACAGACTGATCAAGTGTCAAGACATGGTAGTTGACTCAAAGGTAACATAGATATTGCCTCATAATATCTTTAGGACCTGAATCAAATCTTGAGATACTTTGAAACTATGGGAGTATAATGAAAATACATTTCTTTCTTTGTATTATCCTTTGTAATGGGGAGCTTTACATTTCTTTTCTAGCAACTATGATGTACATTGTACTATCAAGGCATTTTTAGGGACCATTTACCTGAATACAATTTGTGTGTAAGGTGTCTGAGAGCCAACCTGGATTTATGCTTCCTGGTCCTTGTAATAAGTGAATAGATTTTTTTTTTTTTTCTCCCCATCAAAATAAATGTCAGAAAGTTCTTTGATTGTTCAATAAGGGAGAAAAACATCCTTTTTCAAATGAAAGAAATGGCTACGGGCGAGGTTTTGGTGTTGCTGGAAGCTCTGTCAAACCCCCCAGCTCCAGGAGCAATGCATGCAAGGACACGTGTGCCCACAGGATATGTCCCAACACCTCTCCCCACCAAGGAGGAGGGCTCATTCACTACCTAGTTTTGGTTGCCCACTGCATTGCCCACTGAGCTGGGGAAAGTCCTTGAGGCAACAGAGCAGTCTTTGCAAAGCATGTTGGGACCCTGCCACAAAAGCAGCTTTTTGGGAAGAATGTTCTCGCCTTTAAAAAAATATGATTGTAGAAATTTGCCTAAATTGTACTTTCCCTCGGTATTTCTTGGACTCTGAAAATCTAATGCAGTCCAGCTCTTCTGAAGTGCTGTGGTGGGATTTTTGTACATATACCCAGGCCCATCCGGATTCCCATGCAGGCCAGGTATGTGGCATAAATAGCCCAAATTCAGCCTATCCAGGGCATTATTAGATTAGCTCTTGTATTCATGCACACAGGTACACACACATATAAATTTCTGAAAAATTATTCTGAGAAAAAGCAAATATTTTAAGATAACAGACTTCCCAAACTATGATATCAATTCCAGCTTCCTACCTTTTCATGGTGAATGACTGAGGTGATGTCTAACATGTGTCTACCCGAGGCAATATCTTTTTGATATCATGCAGGGGAAATGGCAGAATCTGGCTCTTTAGTGACCATGACATCCAAAAATTGGATGCAGGAATTCACCTCTCTTTCATAGGTTAAATGAATATTCTGCGAGTATCGATTGTTCAGTTCTTCCAGTGGAAGATGAATGTGATCAGCATCAATAATCAGAAAAAATATCATCTACATACCTCTCATATGCAGATGGTGGCTGTTCAATACCAATCGGCAGTACAGCTTCCTGGTGTGACAGGAAAATATCTGCAGCAATTGAGGATTAACAGAGGCCATTGCTACATCAGTGTTTTGTTTGTAATAGTTTCCATTCTATCAGAAATAACTGGTTGCACATTTCTGTGTCTGACATTAAAATTCACCATTGAAATCTTGCTCGGTAATAATAAAGCCTCTGCAAGAGTCTCTACAAACACACTAGACTCCAAATTAAAGAGCAAGTGTATTGTTAGGGTTTGCATGGATCTTTTTTGAATTAGTGCTAGGTGAACAATAAATAAAATTCCAGGAGAAGTTCCCCAAGCTGATATGCATTCAAGGTATTATCTTTGCTCTGTACTGTATGCGCTTCTGGGTGAAAAAATTCTAATTGCACTTCCATTCAAAAATCAACCGTGGGAATAAGGAATCATGCTCATTTTATGCACAGCAGCCTGAAGGCCTTATCCTTAAAACAAATTACAGCGCCTCCTATGCAACTCACACTCTGAAGCTAATTCTAACCCTAAAGCAAAACTCCAGAATTAAACTTTAATCTGTGATCTAAACAATTTTGTGTTTGTGATCAATCTTGGTGGGGTGGATTTTAACACATGTGTGTGTGCACGTACGTGGGTGTGTGCTTGTGTGTATATATAAAAATATAAAACGCTAAGGTAATTGTTATCACAGATGAAGACAGAACATTAAATACTCTGCTCAGTAAGACCAAGATAAAATACATACAGTGAAGACAGGGAATAAAGCTGTTAAACACACACTCCTATATGTAACAGAGTCCTGGACTTGCAACCAGAGAAAGCTTAAATTCCACCACATGTATCATATTTACTACATTCTGCCAACAAAATAGGCAGGCTGCCACGCCATTAAAGCAATTACTCTTACCCTCTCAGATATGTAGAAATTAGATTCTGCTCCTTGAAGTCATACGCTGGGGGAAGTAAAGAACAAGGAAGGGGGAGTACGAGGAGGAGAGGCAGAAAAGCATCAATTCCTCCCAGAGAGGAAAATCACCGCCTTGGCACGGAAAGGCTTTGGACCAGCAAGAGTTAAAGGAGTTTGAAGTGTATGGTCTGTCTCTCCCCAACTTGGTGCAGTGACTCTGCATCCTGCAGGAACCTGTTCAGATGCTCTGATAAGTCAGACAGAATTCATGGGAGATTACCACACAGCTCCTGCCAAGCTGTGCTGCAGCGCGGGTAATAGATATGCTCCAGTACTAAATCCTAAAAGGCCCTGCTACATCTGTCAAGCATGCCCTGGAAAAGCACCCTCAGTTCAGATGTTATCACTGCTCTGCCTGCATCAGAAGATTTAGTGTCCACCCTGGAGGTTGCTTTTGCCGCACAGTTTTCAGGGGCAAAACAACAAGGAAGAAAGATGAGAGAAAAAAGGCAAATTATTCTTGCTTAAAGCAAAAGGAATAAAGTGATGTGCTTGCAGACTAGTTCAGCTTCTCACCCTGCATCCAGAAGGTCCCAAATCCCACATTAAGATGGTACTGATGTTCTAAGCTGATTAGCTCGGACGTGTTCAGCTCCCTGGACTGTGACACCATGAAGATGATCTTCTGTAGAGCGACTCTTTCCCAAGGAAATCTGAACAACAAACCCAGCGGGGGGCCACAGGCAGTGGATAGAAGATGCCTGCCTTTGATAATTAACTTTAAAACTGGTTCTAGAAAAGCTGCTCTGGCATAAAATGAGCTTCGCAGAGCGCTGCTTATGAAACAATTGCTGCTCCTCCCAAATCCTAAGCAGGGATTTGGTCAAAAATGGTTCTAATGTTATTTATCATTTTATACCAAACAAAACCCAGGTATATAAGATAAATATATATTTACCTAATATGTATAAACAAACAGACACCCCAAAAAACAACAGTCTTGGGAACAACTCCTTTCTTAATATACTCCAAAATAGAGCCATGCATTTTAGCCATCTGTCTCCTTATTCAAATCTGCAGGAAATATTGAAGTACAGCAGCGGCTCTTTTTTCAGTAGGTGCACTCTCAGAGTTCAAGGGAGAAAGGCTACAATTTCCCAATCCAGCATATTACATTTTAAACTTCTGTTTCCTGAAACCGATTTTAAGGACAGATAAGTTCCAGCTATGGGGATGTCAACACGAAGAGCCACAGGCCGTCGTGTTTATAGCTCCATGCAGTGGTAGAGGCTCGACTGAGAAGGGACAAATGGGCCGGCACAGGGAAAGCCCGTGCTGGACATAGACAACAGTGTGCTTGGCTGTGCAATGGGGACTGTGGCAGAAACCTGGAGTTAACCTTGTGTGATGAAAGACAACTCCTCCTCTGGGCTTGCAGCTATCCACTACTTGGATGGCTTCTGTCCCTAAGGAAAAAAAAAAATAATCAGAAAGGCAAGGCAGAGTTCAGGAAGGCCAATAAGAGGAAGGATTTGAGGTGGACAATATAAATGCAAGGTTATGGAAGGAGTTCTAGGCTTCAGGACAGCTGTTGGAGAAGACAAAAAGGTGAATCCTAAAATGTCCCCTAAAATTTGGCAGAGCAATGAGCAGCTGCAGATGGGCAGCCCTGAAGGTGCACAGAGGAGCATGGTGTGTGTTTACAGCTACAGCAACAAAAAGCAAAAGCAAGCTCTTTCTCCAAAACAATATTTTCTTAGCAAATTAATAGACATTTCTGGAAAAACTGCACTGCTTGCGACTCGGTCATCTGACACAGTATTTGGATAGTTGTTCAAATCCATTAAAGGCCTGTCATGGTATAAAGTCCTTACCACCAAACACCTGCTATAACCTGCGTGAACAACAGTGTGCAATGCTCAAAGTGTCCAGCTCACGTGAACCCCAGCCCAGCTGGCACAGCTTCTCCAGCAGCACCAACCTGGCTGGGGGGTTCCAGGGCTGCAGCTCCCCACCATGGACCCCACTCGTGGCTACAGAGGGTACTTCTGTGTCCTGGCTGCTCTCAAAGCCAGCACATTTCACAAGCGCTGAATTTCCATACAAGAACAACAAAAAAAAAGATCTTATCGCAGGTACCTTGAACTAACCTTGTGTGGGTCCTGTCTAGCCAGGTTATTCCAAGAAACACGCAAGAGGGATGCGGGCTGAGCTGCAATGGCCAGTGCCTTCCAGATACCAGAATTATACCCTTCAAATGGAAAAGGCACTCTGGTGAAATAACGCCTCTCCCTGCAACCTGTTTCTTGGTAAATATACAGAAAACAGGTATTGATGTGCCCAATACACTTGAACACTGCAGGTTCACCACAGTAGTGAAAAACGGCCTTACTCTGCTCAGGATATAGCATTTACAAC